>NC_054884.1:9982832-10283388 GCF_018320785.1 Cheilinus undulatus | reverse complement strand
ATCCTGATTAGAAACAGAATTTATTAGGGCCAACCTAAAGATTAATAAATGTTAAATAAATGTTAACATTTCAAGGGAAGAAAATACATTTTTTAGATTATACAGTTGTTTATTTACAAGAAAACGAACTCAGAATTTATGACTTTAAAAGTCAGAAATTTACAAGAACAACTTGCAATTTCTGAGTTTAAAAAGCGTTAAAATTTAACAGTAGGAATTCAAAAATTTTAAGTTTTTAAAATCCTAAAGTTAAAACAGTCTTACACCAAAAATTTCAAAACTGGACATACTGAAAATAGTGGTTGTATTTTCAACTTTTTGAGTTTTTGACCTTAAAAAAATTCTACTTTTTTGTCCATTTACATTTACAACTTTTAAAGGCAAAAGTTTTATTTTTTTTTCTCATAATTTAACAACATGAGAATTCTGAGGTTTATAACTAAAATTGAAAAAATTCTCTTTACTATTGTTTTCAAGAGTGGCCCGTCTACACTGTTGTTATAATGGATGGGTTATACATAGATCTTTTGTCAAAAACACGTGTATGTAGGCCTATTATGTTGGGATTTTGTTTATGGAAACAGTTAAAACTGATGTGGACTTTTTCCTAGTTGGTCCTGGGGGGCTTGGCTTTCTTCTTTGGGGGGCCCTAGGGAAAAAAGGTTGGGAACCACTGGTCTTGGTAGTTGATGGGAAACAGTGGCAGTCCATGTTGTCTCGACCCTGAAGTTCATATGTTTGAGCCAGGTTATCAGAGTTTTTGTGCATGCTTGTTCTTTTCTTATACAGCTACAAAAGGCTCAGAAGAACTGTAATATTGTTGGGAATCAAAGCAAACTTTTAATGCAAAAGTCTGTTTGCATTTTGACATGCTGTTGTTGGTGTGTTGTGTCTTTATGCTGTGATGGAGGGGGAGGAGGGGGCATACTGTATTACCTCTAGCCTCCAGCAGCACTAGGCCTGTTTCCTACTAGTCACTAAACAATGCCTCTGTTTGAAATAGACAGGACTCTGCCTACATGATGGCAGCTCAGCCCACAATGCATCCTGGAAATACCAAATAAAAGTGCAGCAAAGACAGTAAAAAGGAAAACTTTTAGAAAAAAGATGGGCCGTCTGTGTTTACGTGCCCTCTGACTCTGACATTCTAGGTCCCCGGGGATCCCAACACAATGAATGTGTAAATCCCACATGAATGTTCACAGTGGTGTAAAGCAGAGTTCAAAGTGAATAAACCAAACAAGCCACTCCACCCCTGAAGCAGTGTGGCTCTGTGGCTCTCATTAAATCCACACACACTCAAATTCACACACACAAAGAGGATTTGCATTTCCCTAAAGCTGAATTTGAGTTGTGTTTTTTTTTTTACATGTTTGCTACTTATGAGATGAAAAACAGTCTAAAATGTGCTTGTCCTTAAGGGAGGTGTGCCCAGGTTAATGAGAAGAACTGTGATGGGAGCCTCAGAAAAGCAGAAGTCCCAGAAGAGCGGTTTTGGCAGCGATTCAACACCGTGAGAGAACGCCACAGAGGCCTGATGGCAGAGCGAGCTGGAACGCAGAGTCTCTCTGGGCACAAAGTGATGGAGCTCAAGCTGATGGAAATTAGGAAAAACAAACTCCAACAAACAAACTTAATTTAATTTGGTAATTTTATGA
The DNA here is from genome assembly GCF_018320785.1 of Cheilinus undulatus. Classification (NCBI taxonomy): domain Eukaryota; kingdom Metazoa; phylum Chordata; class Actinopteri; order Labriformes; family Labridae; genus Cheilinus; species Cheilinus undulatus. The sequence goes on along the minus strand of NC_054884.1, from coordinate 10,281,730 downwards.
AAATCATCAATGCTGCAAAAGAATATAATGTGATATTTGTCATTTTTGATTATTTTGAAAGGGACTGCATCTAAATCTGGTAGAAGACGTCAATTTTGCAGGAATTTTAGCAGGACGTTGTTTGCATTTGACAGTACTCATACAGGACTGTCTTTCTGCTTTGATTGCAGTTTAAAAGGGGTCTTGATAAAACCACATTTTCTTATATATCTGGGCAGGTCTCTTTTAAGCAGCCTTATGTCCAAAAATGTTACCATAGCCATTGTTTGATACTTTTGACCATTATCATCAGTTTCAGTGTCACAAGTTCTAGATTGTTCAGGAGGATAGGAAAGTATTCCTGCACTGATGCTACTTCTGTCTTAAAATATCTGAAATATTCAATATTAAGAGTTGAAAAAAAAAAAAAAACTGCATCTGGCATATCAATTATCTTTGCAAAAGGCTTTGCATGCAGAAGTTACTGTGGTTCAGTCTGCTATGACTCTGGCTCAGAAGTCTCCAAAGAGTAGCCAATAAAAGGGCTTTAAGTGCTTTGGTCTGAATGACAGTAAGCTCATATTGCAGATCTGAGAGCCTGGGAAGAGATGGTCAGACACAGTTAATGTGCTGACATTGGCCAACCGAGAAGCCATGACAGCATTGATGTGTGTGGCCCTGTTTTTTATTATCAGAAACTTATGATTTGAGGAATATTCATTTCCCACAGAAGCTCAGAATCCATAGAAACTTCAAAATAAAAGTCAATGAAGTGAGTGAAAAAAGGCAAAATCACATCAAACACGAATGTCTCTTGAAACAAGCTCTGCTATCGGGTGTAAACCGGGACTTTTGATTAGGATAACGAAAATACTTCATCAATACTTCTAGTTCTATCACATCAAAATTCCAAAATGGTTTGCTTAGGCATCATCTGTATTCAATTAGCATACCTACAAGCTAAGCTTAAGTTGGTACCATAGTAAACAAAATAAGCATCATATCATTGAGAATATTAGCATTGCTATTAGGGATAAGTACATACCTGACCGAATTACAACACATTTGTTAATACTTTATTTTGATACCCTGCCACCCAGTGAAAGGCAAGGAATAGATTATGGAATTTGTGTGATATATGTGTGAAGCTACACCAGTTTCCTTTATATCCCATGTTTCTCTGGCAGCTTATAAAGATATTTATGCAAATCATTTATGACACCCAGACAACTTATAAACCCCCACTGACTTTCAACGCACATTTTTCCCCTCGAAAGTATCGATTCAGGCACCGTTTAGGCACCGGCACCATATTAAAGTATGGTTTTAGAACCAGTATCAGAAAAAAAAAAAAAAACAAAAAAAGAAAAAAAAACGATGCCCAACCCTAATCGCTGTTGTCAGAATGCTTGTAAACTATGCAACAAATGGACCCTAGTGATGGGAATTTCGGCTCTTTTCAGTGATCCGGATCATTTGGTTCGGCTCAGCAAGAAGAGCCAGCTCTTTCGGCTCCCAAACACCTCTTTATCCAGGTACCAGTTATGTTCAATTTACCTGCCAGATGTGGCAATATCATGACATATGATTGATATTTGTGCTAGTATTTCAGTCCAACTATGCTCAATTTTTTTTAAATTGATGAAAACATCATGCCATCACTCTTTAAAATATACTGCCCCAAAAAAACACCTTGTGGGTCAAATGAAATCTACTCACTAGCTTCGCTATTTGACACATCTAATATAAAACAAGAATGTTATAACATCAAGCTTGCCTCCAAATGTGAGATGTGCCTGTGGACGCGTATGTAGAAAAGATCATTCCTGATAATCAATCACGTAACACACAAACATACAAATAAATAGTAAAAGTAATAGTTAAAATGATTTAGAACAGCTCTAAATTGGAATCCGGCTTTTCTCGTCCGCATAAAAAGAGCTGGCTCTTTAAACCAGCTCGTTCACGAACGACCCATCACTAATGGACCCGTACAGTTCTGCAAGCATAGCTTGGGACCCTTATTCGCCCTTTTTTAGATAACCTCAGATAGATGTCTGCCTTTGGATTTCTGTATCCCAACAACAGTGTTGCTAAATTCATCTTTATACTTAAAAATATGTATATATTGAAGAGCTCTGTAGATAACACTCAGTGGAATGTAGGAAGCATTGATCTGTTTATGAAGAGATGCTAAAAATAAAAATGTGGAGGTCTTGGTGGTATATGAGAATGCAGGCAATCTGACTCATGCAGATTTCAACAAAGTATTATTTTACTTTCCTTTGAAAGATAAAGACAAAACCCAAAATGTAAACTGGATGGAAACATCCTCCTAAAGAGAAACAGAAAGATATTGAGCTCCTCTAGTTGACTGGCTGTAGTTTAGATCACAAACCCCAGCTAAACATATGGGGCATAGGTTAAACCTAAGCTTATGTCAAATGAATTTGTGGATGCTAAATCCAGATGTTGTGATAGTCATCAGGCTGATTTATGTCAATTGTAAATGCTGAGTAGTTTCATATTAGTTAGTTATTTGATTGACAGAGCAGATGTAACAGAATTGAGTTTTGTTAAACCCTTGCAGATTTTTAAGAGGAAAATCAAGAGACTCTGTAAAAACACTTGTTAGTACAACCAGGAGACATTGCCATGATGTGCCTCTGTGTCATCAGGGGTTTCAGGGATCTATCATCAACACTGGACTTGATGATCCAGGTAACCCAGCTGAGGCCTCTTGTGTCCTGGGAGCATACACTACTACATATCAGCCCTCTTCAGGCTGAGCCATTCGGCTTCTTATCACTTTCTAGGATGTCTAGTTGACCTTTTTTGAATATTCTGTCTGTTACATTCATGGCAGATCAGAGCAACCAAACAAAAAGGTGGTAGGAACCACCAACAAGAAGTAAAATACATAAAGCAAGCTCTGAATCTAGTCGAGAGAAAAGCAAAAACATGGCTCTCCTCATCTACATCCACGCTAATATCTTCACCGCTTGCCAAGACCAGTAGTTCTCAATGTGGGGGTCGGGATCCCCTTGGGGGATTGCATGGCACTTAGAGGGGATCGCAAGCTGTTTACGAAAAAAAAAATTAAAGGATTTTTTCACCTGATTTTGTCACTTGCCTCTTTACATCAGTTCGGACCCATTTTTGCCTTTTTTTTTGCCACTTCTAAATCAATTCTTGCCATTTTCCACCTGTTGTTGCCTATGTTGACCCATTATTGCAACTATTATCCCCTTTTTATCACTTTTTACACCCAATTTAGGACCATTTCAGCCCATTTTAACCACATTTCACTATTTGTTATGGTCGTTTTGCCAGTTTAACCCATTTCTGCCTGTTTTCCTGCCTCAGTTAGCCCATTTTTGCCTGTTTAAACCACTTTTTCCCACTTTAAATCCCATTTAATCAAATTGACCACCCGCTGTTGCCACTTTTAACCTATTCCTGCCACTTTTAAATCCCTTTTACCACTTTTTGGGCCCATTTTTGCAACTTTAATAAGAGTGGTTGTCATTCAGGTTAAATATAAAATATGGTAAAACAGCTAAACTTTACAATGGTCCATAATTTTACAGACTCCACGAGCCTTCAGTCTGGCTGGGTCCCAGAAAGTTCTCCCCTTTATCCCTGCTTATGGGCGGCCTCGTCTACAGATAACTATTCTTGAATGTGCATAGCTTTGCACAAGATATTTGCATCCTAAAAATAAGGTAACCTATCAAAAAGTCTGCTTGTATCAGAAAGTTACAAGGGAAAATACAGTATGTTTAAGAACACGGTGCCTTCTTTTGCACATAGCACTCATGTTTCTCTTCCTGTATGAACCAATAACCCAGGATGTATCTATGATTTATACATGAAGTTTTACTGTTACAAAACCTCCCACAATATGGGATGTGTGTGTTGTGTAGATGTGGTTTAAGAGGAAGATATATATCCCTGGCAGGCCCAGCACTTCCTCTTAATGCCAAGATCTTACAAGCATATAAAACAAAAGCTTCCATGCTTGGCTTGAGTGCAACGAGTTAGCAGGGGAATAGCTCTGCAAGCAGTGGGGATTTTAAATTATTTCCTTGGGAGAAGAGAGGAGGTGAGTTTGAAAGATGACCACGGAGGAAGCCTTGTTTTTATGAAGGGCTGTATTTGGAAGTGGGTGCAATGAAATATTTCACTGTGGACACAGCAGAGTAAAGCCATGTCATAAAAACTATGGGCATATGGATCAAGGGAGTGTTTTCGGCCTGGATGTGACAGCTTTTGTTCTACCTCCTTTATTTCTGCATGTCCAAAGGGCCATTTCAGAGGGGGTGCAGGCTTGCTGCATGACAGCTGTGACGCGTCAACCTTGGCTCACAATGTCCCTTGTTTTCCTGTCAGGCCATGTTTGCTGCACATATGCCGTGTCTCCCTGCTGTCACCTAGCCTTGCCAAGCAGATGGATTTGCCACTCTGTTATCAGGTAAATCCCTCTAGTAAAGCTCCAATCCACAGCGTTTTTGAGGAACTGTAAATGTTGACCAATCAGCATCATTTTCAGAGCAACTACGGCTAGCTTGGATGTAGCAAATAGCAGCATTTTTATCAGAACTGGACCAGAGAGCAAAAACAATATTGAAAGCTTATCATAGTGAAAAATAAAAAGTCGCTCCTCTACCTGTCTGCTTCAACCTGAGCTTGCAATCCCTACGGGTGGGGTTTGCAGGTGTATACAGTAAGAATGTTGCTAATTGTCTATTTCCCCATTTGGCTTAATGCTCATTTAAATTTCATTTAGCTGACTAGTCTAAAGAGGAGAAAATCCTTAGAAAACAGTCAAATGCATCACAGGATCATTGTGTAAGCAAGTGTGATGTGAGCCTGACATGCTCTCTACAATGTGGCTAACATTAAAAGCTAGCGCCGCCAGCCTTCGTTCCTTTCTGCAGATTAATATCTTGCTTTGATATGTGGCCTCTATTCACTTCAGTCGAGTAGTTATATGTGAGTTCAGCCCCTTTTCAGCCCACAAACCACTTTATTTCCATTTACTACTGAAAAAACTGTCACACTGGGCTGTTCTTACAACATGCTAACCGCTAAACTACCGCTGAGCTTCTCATATTTACATCTGGTGAAGTGCCATGGGAGAGCTCAGACAGGAAGTCAGCGGCCATTAACTGAAGCTACAGCAGGATGTTAATTACAGTTTAAAAGAGTATTAGAGCGTTAAAGAGACCTTGTGATGGGTCGTTTGTGAGTGAGCCAGTTTAAAGAGGCGGCTCTTTTATGTGAATGAGAAGAGCCAGATCATGTTTGAGAGCCCTTTTATATCATTATAACATTTTTTCCTTTTTTTTCTTTTTATTTCTTTTTATTAAAAAAGAAAAAAAAAGGTTATTAGTTTAACCGACTTTTAAATCTCTGCAAATTTGATAAACAAGCGTTTCCCTAGTATACAGTGGCTACAGTCGTGGTAGCTTTAAGCATAGATGTAGCAGTAGCAGCAGTTTAATCAGGGCTAGACATTTCTTTATTAAAAGAAGAGCAAAGAGATGCATTAAAAGCTTGTCTTGGCAGAGACGATAGTTTATGCATGTCTCTGAAGGTCTCTCAGCTGCTTTCATTGAAAAATTCTGTTTCTCAGAGTTGCAGTTCATATATATTATGGCAGTGCCAGCCTGTAGAGCTCAGGTTTCAACCCCAGCCACACATTCTCAGCGATCCCATTTTTCTTGTCACTCTGATTTGCCCATATTGAATGTAACAGACAAAATGTGGGTCCAATCAGCTGCTGAGTATTTTAGGAAAAGTCCATCCCTTCCTGAACGCTTTGTATGGGAGGTTTCCCAGATGAATGTTTCATATATTGATACAATGGATGTATGTAATGTGTGTCAGATAAGCAGTCACAGCCCTGTCTTCATATGTGTAACCTCAGTAATGGTGCTTTCACATTAAGGGCCCGGTCCTGGATCCGAATGCAACCACGCCCGGATACAGGACAGGGCGTCATATCAGCTTTATGACATTTCGTAAAAACTAAACTTCTTTCCACAGTGCTGTTATTTATTCACATTTTACCTCAATAAAAAGCAGAAATCATCAGAATCCAGTTAATAAACAGTCTTCTGTGACTCACCTTATGGATGAACACGAGTTGGAGTAGGTGAGAGGAGGTGCAAAGACAATGTATCTGTGCAGCGCGAGCCCATTTAATGCTATTTAATGCTGCAGGATGGACTTTTTGACAGGTCAAAACAAAATAATCTTCCCTCAGGTCATGACCCCAGTGGTTGCCATGGCAGCTTCTTCTTCTTTCTCCTCCTTTGCGGGGTTGTAAACCAGCTACCTGCTATTTTAGACCGAATGAGTACACAAGTGGGCCCGGGCATGGTTCTATATTGCTAGTGTGAAAGCAAGTCAGCGGGGGGAAGGGGGAGGGGGAGAAATCATGCCACGGCACGGTTCAAAATGATTAGGCCTAATGTGAAAGCACCCTAAAGCTCCCTACAAATGCCTTGATCTCAACCTCAAATTAGATGCTCGAGTACAGCAATTATTTTGATCATGCAACTATTGCCTTTTAAAAGGCTTTTTTCTGCATACCTGGTCATTTTGGCTGAATAATGATTGTTCTTTTACCTTTAAATGTAAAATTCTTCAGACTGTACACTGAATTTCTAACAAAGTAACTCCGTAAGTTTACTCTTAGACTTTTGTGTATGCTTTCAAGTATTTGTGTGTTGGCGGTGTGTGCACTTGAACTTAGCCCACACTGACAGTATTCCCTAAACTGAGACTCGTGGTATGGGCGGCAGACATACTGCACTAAAGCCATATAGGCAACACATCCACCTCCACCAAGCAGAGAAAGAACAGCACCTGACTGTATGCAGTTATTTGCATAAGAAGAACTGACAGAAGGTTTAAAAGAAGGAGACAGAGAAAAAGTGGAGGGAACCAAAACTTTGTGAAACTGGAAATAAGGATGCATATGACACACTTTTTACCAGTTGTAATTTGATGCACTTCAAAAAGCAAATCTGATTATAAAGTGCCTATAAAAAGTTTTCAACCCCCTTGGATGTTTTACCCTTTTAGTGGTTTTGTAAACCAATCATAGTCAATATAGTTTGGCTTTTTTGACAAAAAAGATTACAAAAAACTGTTTAATGGCAATGTGAAAACAGATTTCTACAAAGTAATGTCAGTTAAAAACACATAAGGTAAAATACATGACTGGGTATTTTATGCAGACAACATCTGCTGATGTTGTCTGCATGTCACGTTCTGTCTTCTTATCTTTTCTTTAGGTTGTTGCTTTGTTCTTCTGCTTGCTTCTGCACTTGTCAAAGCACTTTATAAACCCATGTTTTTAAAAGTGCTATACAAATAAAGTTATTATTAAAGTTATTATTGTGTACAAAATTACATTTTAGGTAGTTTTTGTACATTTTATTTATATCCAAGCAAAGTTTTTACTTGTTTTAATTTTAAGTTAAACTCATTCTAACAACACTATTACAATAATGGGCAAAATGATACTACTCTAAATCATGTTTGTCAATATGATTTAGAGTAGTATAATTTGTGCCCCCCCGTTGTGACCCCCCTGGGGGTCCCGATTCCCACTTTGAAGACAAAAGAATATTCCAAGTAACTCAGAGAATATCAGGCACATGTGTAAATCTGCCTCACAAACTGAGTGACCCTGCAAGAAGGAGAACGATGAGAGAGACCACCTAGACACCTCTGACTGCTCTGAAGGAGTTACAAGCTTCAGCAGCTGAGATGGGAGGGACTCTACAACAACTGTTGCGAGAGTGGCAAAGAAAACTGTTGAAGAAAACTCATTAAATCATGACTATAGTTCACCAAAGGCATTGTGGGTGATTCCATGGTCAAGTGGAAGAAAGTTCTTTGGTCTGATTAGACAAAAATGGTGCTTTTGTGGCCGTCAGATAAAACATCAGATATGTTTTGTGGACACCAAACACCATCCCTACTGTGAAGCACTGTGGTGGCAGCATCATGCTGTGGGGATCCTTCTTGGCAGCCGGCCCTGGAAGGCTTGTAAAGACATTAATGTGGCAAAATCCTGAGGGAAAACTAAGGCTTACAAGAACTAACGATACATTTTCCATCAAGACACTGATTGAAATGGTTCAAAAACAACAAAACAATAATCTGCAGTAGCCAAGTCAAAGCCCAGATGTTAATCCAAAAGAGAATTTGCGGCTGGACTGGTTTTTATAGGTACTGCACTTTATATGAAATCAGCAGTATAGTTTAAAATGTATCTCCATGCCTTCTAGATTGGTCATCAAAGTACTTTTATAAACACACAAGCTGGCACATCAAACCATTGGTTGTTATCAACAATTTCAGCTCCTTAAAGGTTCAAGTAAGGGGGAACAGAGTTTAATTTCCACCTTGGGGGTTTAGATTTAATTGCAGATTCACAAGCAAGATGTTTGATAAGTCCAAAGCCACACACCACACTGAATCACTTTAAAATATGAGAGATTAGGCCCTTAAGCTCCAGCAGCAGTCATGGACCAAATAGCCCATTTGGGCTCATTTGTCACTGTAGTTGCTCCCTTTAGGCCTCTACATTGTTCTGGACGTGTTGGGGCCATGTAAAGTTTGAATTAGACCAGGCGCCCGGCTGAAGTCACTTGGGTAAAATTAGGCAAGAGGACCGGCTTTCTCTCAAAGGCTCTTTTAGAGGATTAGGTGACGTTTAAAGTTATTGGAGGACTAATATGCGTGATTAAAAGGGCTGATTATTGTGCAAAATGGAGCTGCTTTTTATTGGCCTCACTTTAAGGTGTGGGGGTGGGTTTTAGGAAAAGTTGGGCTATGGGGTTTTGAGGTAGTTTAAGAGGCTCGCCAGGGGGTCCCTCACTCTGGACCTTATACATTATAAAGCTTTATTAACACCCGGTCTGTGGACAGCAGGCGCTGAACTATTAGTGAACCTTTACGGCCTACATTAGAACAATGTGTAGTGGAGGCTGGACATGTAGCTGCTTTTTGTAGTTTCAGTGCAGTGTTTTCTTAAAGTAACCCCTTGAGCAGAAAAAGGAGTGGTGTTTCAGAGTTAAGTCAGTTTGGGTATCAAATGACACCCACTGGTGCCTAAATTAAATGGAGACACTTCCAGACCATGAAGCAGGCATTATCAAGGTCAGCTGGGATTTCTCTGCAAAGACAAAAGAACAAGTTTTCTTCCAATGTGCCTAAAAGTAAGATTTCACATCTGCTTGATTCAAGCAGGAGAAGACGTAAAAGTTGCACCATGTTCCTGCTAATTATCAAAAACATCTGCTAAAGAAAATACAGGAGCAGCAAAACCAGAGAGTCTTGTTGGTGGCCCTCAATAAAAAACAGGCTAGGAAAACACTTCTGTTTACTAATTGGACCAGTAGCCGTGGTAACAGAGTGACATCATATCATCATTAACAGGTGCGTCATCCGGTTGAGTGTTCATGGGAAAGTTTTAATTAGAGCTTCCTGGGCTCCCGTACTCAGCAGTGCAGGCCAGCGATTAGTTGCTAGTTATGGGCTGTTGTCAATGTTTACGAGGTGTCAGAGGGACGGGAGGCAGGCTCGTGTTTACTCTGTAGGGTCAAAGTCAGGGGTCAGAGAGAGGGAGGAGGGGGTTGACCAGAGTAGGGCTCAGTAGACCAGAGGAAATGATGCTGACCATTCAAACATGCATGCTTTCTCCCACATTGAGGTCATCTTTTCAGCCGTATTTACCTGTTTGTTAAAGAGATATCTCCAACACCTGACAGAGATGAATAAAGAGGGTTTCATGATTGTAGAAGCAGTGATATCATGTTATCATTTATAAGGCACACGTACAACATAACCTTTAATATTAACACTCAGAAACCAATGTATGACCAGAGGCTCTTCCTGTGAAATAATCACTCTTGCTTTTACATTGAAAATTAGTCTAAAGTGAATGTAGAACTTTTAAAATATTTATGAGTTTTCGGGGGGTGGGCAGCTGACCCACGTGACATTGTCATTCAATCTCTTTAACGATGATGATAAATTCCCAAACACTCATGTATGGGTTGCTGCTTAGCTTGTTCCATAAATTCATAAAATCAAGCTTATAGTGTTAATTCAGGCAGACCACAGAGTCAAGCGCTGCCATAACTGAGATCAGCTGATCTCATGCAATTCCTCATCAGCTGATAGTCAACTGATTTGCTCTAACACCAGCTGATCACTCTCATGCTGCCTTATCTTAATTGCTCTCTATGCTGCTCTCTCTGCAAGCTGCTCTTGCAACCCTCCTCCACCCCAGCTCCTCCTTCATTCTGCTTCTGACTGAATCAGTGTCATTCTGTTGTCATTGACGCCTGCTCATGCTCTGGGTTTTTGCTGCCTCTCTCCCTGCTTTATGCTTTCCTTATCAACAAAAGAAGAGCAGGACAGCAAAAATGCTTACTGATAACTGCGCTAATTAATAACTCCCCCAAAAAGATTTTTATTGTTGCAAACCAAGTGTTTCTTGACAAAGTGGTTCTGACTGAACTTTGTTCATTTTTATGGTTTCATATAGTACGACTAACATGTCTGATAATCTGATTTTTTGTGAAATACTTGCCAAAAAACACATTTTTGTGTTTGGAGTGCTTGCAGTTTGACATCCTAGTAAAGTTTCAGTGCAACAGTTTCATAATTCCAGATGACAGTCAATTGATTTGCTCCAACACCAGCTGATCACTCTAATGTTGCCCTATTTTAACTACTCTTGCCTGGCTACACTCTGCTGCTCTCTCTGCAAGCTGCTCTTGCAACCATCCTCCACCCCAGCTCCTCCTTCATTCTGCTCCTGACTGAATCAGTGTCATTCTGTTGTCATTGGTGCCTGCTCATGCTCTGGGTTGTTGCTGCCTCTCTCCCTGCCTTATGCATTCCTTATCGGCATAAGAAGAGCAGCAACGTGTACTGTTCCTGCTGGATGCTTTCCATGTAGGCTCATTGAAGGCCAGGGGGTCCCCTGTTTTCTGTTTGTTTTCTGACTGAACTTTGTTCGTTTTGACGGTTTGATGTTGCACATTTAACATGTGTAATAATCTGACTTTTTGTAAAATACATGCCAAAAATAACATATTTGTGTTTGGAGTGCTAGCAGTTTTACACTCTTGTAAAGTTTGAGTGTACTGATTTCATCATTCCAGCTGAACATATGAGCATTAGGTCTACATGTAAAGGAAATCACCGCAAATGCTAGGCTGTTAGGATTCACGTCATAAACTTCGGATCAAGACAACGATGGAAGCAACGTTTTAACATGCTAGCTTTGTTGAAGCGTGGCTATGGCGCGTCTTGGACACATTGGTAACTACATCACACTACAAGAGCATTTGCTGTTCCTGACGCACATAATCAGGCCTCAAATTGATGATGAGCCGCGATGTTGCAGTCAGGCTAAAACTGGGCTGTTTTATTCATCTGAATTTCACTTAAAAAAAAAAAAAAAAAAATCATTGATCTTGTGTTGTTGGAATCATGTTTGCACACTGAAGCCAAAACCTTTTTCGGTCATATATATATATATATATATATATATATATATATATATATATACACATATATATTTTAGAACAGGCCCCTTTTTTGTGGGTTTTTTTTGGCATCAGTCCAAGTCATTTAAATGAGTGATTGACAATGTTTGGGGTAACACATTTCAAAGTAATCAGGTAGATTACTTTATTGTTGTAATGAGTAATGTAACATGTTAGTTTTACAATTCAAGTAATCCTGGTATTAGTTACATTTTCATAAAAGTAATCTGTTACTAAAAGAAAAATCCCAAATTTCCACTCTCTTCCGTGACTTCAAAAACAAAGAAAAAAAAGCTTCTTGAGGCTTCTGCTCTGTTTGTCCTTCTTTCTTCCTGTAGTCATGTTGGCACGTAGCGCCGTGTCAGCGGAGGTAAACGTTCTGTGCCATTAGGCGCGCATAGTTAGCTTGTTTAACCAGTGAGATGACAGAGAGGACAGCAGGCCACTGTGGAATTATCTACATTAGGATGGATTTTTGGATAAAAGGGACAAGAACAGCATCGTGGTGAAACGTAAGTTTAAAAGCTCTGTTTGCTTTTAATTGAATCAGCCATGCAGCCGTTATGCCAATTATGCGCCGTTATTACACACGGCATTCAAGTGATTCTGTCTGCCTCTGCTCAGCTTGTTGTCAGATTGTGAACATGTTAAAGAGCTGTAAACATTTTCCTGTCTGTTAGTGGTGCTCTCAGGCTGCAGAGATACAGGTTAGGGTGTAAATTAGGCTCTAAATTGGCATTAGAGCCTGCTAATTCAAATGCAGTTGTGTGGTTATGTGTCGTTTTTCCAACCGCCGAGTGGAACGACTGGCTAAACAGTTTTAATATTTAGTAATGCAAAAGTACTCTAACGCGTTAGTTTTAGAGTAGGTAACATGGTAACATAATAAGTTACTTTTTCAGTATGTAATGCAGTAATCTAATGAGTTTGTTTCAAAAGTAACACTACCCAACACTGGTGACTGACCAACCAGAGCAGCGCCTGCTGCTTCCTTCTCTCTCATTTGCTCGCTCCCCTCCCCTCTCTAGCACTGAAACCTAACTTTAAACACCGTGATTTGCCAGTGTTTAATGTGGATATGGACGTTATAATGGATCAAGATAGATGGTTTTGCCACAAAACAGAGACTGAATCAAGAAGTTGCTCCCCATCTCTCCAGCTTGGCACACTGCTATGATGCGTAAGCTGGTGCTGTATGAAGCTCTCTGTCAGGATGGATGAATCATGTAGGATTTTCAAGGAGTGTCAGAGCCTCAGGCTTATCCTTACTGCTTATTATCATAAAAATTTGCCACATTCTACAAATTTTCACCCTGAATACAAATAAAACGCAACAAACTCTATGTGCAAGGTTCAAAAGAGTGACATTTTTTGGATCATTGGTCTGAAAAAATACATCCAAAAATAACGGACCAAGTGTGTAAAGACTTTTAGTCTAACCTCTGTAAAAACACAGAGCCAATCATAGATGTTGGGTTGGCCACCGGGGTGGTGATTTAGATTTCCAGGGGGTCCATGCATACACCCTTGGCTGCAGAAGCAACTAGAAAAGCACTCGGAGAGCCCAGACCTCCACCATTAGCCCTATCACCCATTAGTAGAGAATCCTTTAAAAAATTCCTGGATCCAGATGGTGATCCAGATCACTCCCAAAATTGAATCAGTTCTTCCTTGTGCCATTTCTGACATTTCCTGAAAATTTCATCAAAATCCGTCCATAACTTTTTGAGTTATGTTACTAACAAACAAAAAAGCTAACTAACAAACCCTGCCGATCACATAACCTCCTTGGCGGAGGTAATTAGGCTGACTGGCATGAGACTACAGGAGTTGGGGGCTTCACCCCCAGCGTTGTGGTTATTATGACTGACTCTGAGCCATCACCCCCCTGTTTTGTTACCTCAGCATACTTAAAGCACACAATTACTGAACATTTGAAACCAAAATGCTTACTTTAAATGCCAAATCAATTTAAAAAAGGCAATTAAATGCACCAAAAATGTTTTTTTTTTTCTGCATTTAATAGCCGTTAGAGTGCATGACACTTTTTATACCCTAATTCACTCCTCGCCTTCATGCTCTCTGCTCAGCATGTACAGTGTGGCTCCACCCTGGGTTAAATTTGGGGATTTCTGGATTCTATTTATTTTTCACAGAACCAAAACAAACATTAAGCCTCACATTCTCCACTGTGACAGATTTCTGTGTCTCCTGAATGTGGCTACGGAGGTGAAATTTGAAGGCCAGATCAGCCCAGATTGCAGACAAAGGAGATGATGAAGTACCAGAGGACAGGGGAAAAGCTGGATTTGTTGGGATTCATTCTAAGAGGAGGTCCTATTTATCAGAGAGGCAGCATCTATCACTTTCAAAGCCTGGCTCAGAGCTCTGTTTGCAGGCCTGCTGGAGACTCTGGGAGACCTCCTGCCTGGCTGACATGCAACAAACCAGTTAGCCCATGAAACCGGGGGATCCTGTGACTAATAAAGAATACACAGAAGTGTAATCTGTCTCCGTTTACCGTGTATGTTGGACTAATCCCTGTGACATCAATGTTGGTCATTTTGTATCTGTTTGCAGTTTGAAGTCTTAGCTATGGAACATTTTAGAGCAAAAGTTACTTCATAGGAAGTAATAATCTTTTAGTTGAGTCTTTTGGCTTCACTAATGGAGATCTAACTCATCCAGTGAAATGTTTCTGCTCCCAGAATTACTCTCATTACGTCTATTTTCCTTACAGTCCACTGTTTACTAAGTTCTGTCTGCTGGGTCTGCCAATCTTACCAATCCTGTATTTCGTATATTCAGTTTACATCAACAGAAGGTTTGTTAAGATTTGTGGTAAATTTTGAAACAATGGAGCTTTGACCTCAGTAGTAATAAATGGGATCAGCTTTCTAGTTGCTAACCGCTAACTGGGGATTTTAAAGGATTAAATGATCGGTCATTGGCAGAGATTAGTGGTGTTCCTAGTGACAAATTCTTCTGTCAGTGCAATAAAAATTCAGATTAAGACAAGCTGACAAACAGAAGGAAAACACGAGAAAACAATCAAGATGGAGTACAATATCTAACACAGCCTGAAACCACATCATTTGTAGCCTGAAAGCCTTGAATTGATTTTAAACAGCTCATCTAATCAATAACAAAACTGATGCTGAAACGTGTGACGCCTGGCTACATGCATTTAGCGGTGGGTAAACAATGTCAAAATGTTATGCTGAATGTGGCTAACATTAGCAGTGCTAGCACCAGCAGCCTTAGATCCTTCATACAGTCCTCCACATTACTCAGGTTCAGTGGTCAGTAACCAGTTTACCCATGCATGAGTGACTGCATTGATAGTCACCCTTTCAAGTCAGTATTTAGTAGATTCACCTTTGTCTGCAATCACAGCACTGAGTCTGTGTGGGTAGGTCTCAATCAGGTTTGCACATGTGGATGCTGCGATTTTGCACGATTCTTCTTTGCAGAAGTGCTTAAGCCCAGTCAGGTTGCACAGAGATCAGGCCTCTCCAGAACATTCACCTTGTCTTTAAAACATTTATGTGTAGCTTTTGCAGTATGCTTTGGGTCATTGTCTTGCTGGAAAATAAATCTTCTCTCAAGCTAAAATTCTCTTGCAGACTGGATAAGATTGTCTTCCAGGGTGTTTCTGTATTTTGCCACATTGGTTTCACCCTCTGCCTTTACATACCTTCCAGAGACGGCTGTCAAGAAGCATTCCCACAGCATGATGCTGCCATCTCTGTGTATCACAGTGGTGATGGTGTGTTCTCAGTGATGTGCAGTTTTTGGCGTCCACCAAACATGTCTTCTTGGGTCTCATCAGACGGGAACTTTCTGCCACTTGACCACGGAGTCTCCCACAGGCTTTTTGGTGAACTCTAGTCCAGATTTAATATGAGTGTTCATCAACAGTAGCTTTCTCTTTGCCACTCTCTTAGAAAGCTTTGACTGGTGAAGAACCCTGGTAACAGCTGTTGCATGCAGCCCCTCTCTGATCTCTACTGCTGAAGCTTCTAACTCTTTCAGAGTTGTTAGGTGTGTTGGTAACCTCTCTCACTAGTCTCCTTCTTCAGTTTCTTTCATTTTTTGATGATGGATTTAACTGATCTCCAGGGGAGGTTCAATTCCTTGGAAAACATTGTATCCATCCCCTGACTTAAACTTTTCAATAACCTTTTCTCCAAGTTGCTTGGAGTGTTCTTTGTCTTCATGTTGTAATGGTAGCCAGGTGTGACACTGTCTAAGAGTTTTAGACACTATTTTGTTTAGCTTTATGTTCTTGTATTATTTCTTTACCATTTTGTGTGTTTGTTTGCAGTATCATGGAGAAAAAGTTCAAGCCAGCTTCTATGAAACTTGTTGGAGGGGTTTTGCACAGGTCAAAAGGATTCCATTAAATTTCAAATTGGATCCAGATATGACTCATGGAAAAAAATAATGCTGACCAAATTTTTTTGCATAAAACATTAGATATCCATCTTAAAAAAACTAACAACTTGCATCCCATTTTGTCCAATGACAAAATGGCTATTATTTTAGACCCTGTAGCAGAAGTTGCGCCATCATCTGCCTTTGGATATTGCTGTACTGTAAGCTAGAGCAGGGGTTCTCAACTTTTTCAGCCCGCGACCCCCAAAAATAAAGGTGACAGTGAGCGGGGACCCCCACTGTACCTGAAGGTGGTTAAACACAGCCATGCATGTTCAAGAATAGTCATGTGCAGACAAGGCCGGCCATTAGGGGGGGAAATGGGAGAGCTTTCTGGGGCCCAGCCAAACTGGGGGCCAGCAAAATCATGGTCCATTGTAAAGTTAAGCTGTGGTATATGCTTATCAAAGAAACAAATATCTTTTTAATTCATTTGTGTGGTAAGTAGCCCTCTTAAAATGTAAATTCTTTTGATAAAGAAAGAATTAAAATACATTAAAAAATAGCTAAAATGGGTTAATACTGGAAAAAAAATAGTGGAAAAGGTGGTGAAATTGGATTTTAAAAGTATCAGAAATGGATTAGAAATGCCAAAAATTAGATAAAAGTGGCAAGAATAGCCAAAAAATTGCGATAAATATGTTAAAGTGGCAAAAACAGGCATATTAAGTGGTAAAATGGGATTAAAAAGTGGCTGAAATGGCATTAAAGTGCCAAAAATGGGTGAACATTTGGTGAAATGGGATGGAAATTTTTATAAACTGGCAAGAAAAGGGTTAACTGAGGCAGAAACCATAAGAAAATGGTAAAAGTGGGCATATCAGATTGTTAAATGTGGCAAAAAAAGTGGTCAAAGGGGTTAACAGTCGCAATAGTGTGTCAATAAAGCCAACAATATGCAGAAAGTTGCATGATTTGGTTTAGAAGTGGCAAAAACAGGCAGAAAAAAAGTGGTGGAAAGGGTTTAAAATTGACAAAAAATGGGTTTTAAGTTGCAAAAATGTGTTAAAATTGATAAAATTGGTGGGAAAAAGTGATAAAAATGGGTTTAAATTTGGTATAATAGATGTAAGTGGCGGTAGCACTGTTGTCTCACAGCAAGAAGGTCGCTGGTTCGCTTCCTGGTCAGGGCCTTTCTGTGCGGAGTTTGCATGTTCTCCCCGTGCATGCGTGGGTTCTCTCCGGGTACTCCGGCTTCCTCCCACCACCAAAAACATGCTCATTAGGTTAATTGATCACTCTAAATTGGCCATAGGTGTAAATGTGAGTGTGCCTGGTTGTCTGTCTCTATGTGTTGTCTGTCTCTATATGTCAGCCCCACCCCCGAGGGTATAGAAAAATACTAGGCTAGGAATAATAGGATGGATGGAGTAAGTGGCAACAGTGTAATTTAAAAAAATGTTCTTGTTTTTTTTTTAAGGGCATCTGGAGACCCCCTCTCAGTGTCTCATGACCCCAGTTGGGGTCCCGACCCCGGCGTGGAGAAACCCTGAGCTAGAGGGATATCATTTATAGAGTATGCAAAAAGTTTACCATGTCGTAACTTGGTCAACAGAACAAACACAGTTAATCATCTCTGCTTGCCCAGTCGGATACAACCAGTACTTACTGGTACATCCCTGTTAAAGTTCACTGATAACCAATGAGAGTTTGCAGGACATTCAAAGATGCAGACTGTATCAGAGATATTGCCGCTCAAGGACACTTAAGCTTAGCTTAAACCTGCTGGATACTGTTGGCTTCTTCATTGTGGGGGTGGTAGCAGCCATGACAGGCCCTGCACCATGCAAAATCAGCAATTCTTATTATGCTGAAAGGCTTTCAAGATCCTCCATGAGCAGCACACCAGTTTAAACCATCTACAGAGAACAGAGCATCCACTGGGATCCATTTGGCAGCATATCTGGCCACAACGAGGCTGAGCAGAGAGCATATTTCTCTCTACTTTCTTCATTCTCTGTCCATCTTTCTTTCATTCTGCATCTCGATTTACCTCTCGCTCACTCTGCAGCAGTCTAGACAGAGAGGGGGGAGTGACATTGATGCCAAGTCATGTGTTGTCCAGAGATTATTTGACACACACACACTCGCGCACACACACACACTCAGCTGGTGAGGTCTGGTGGACCAGAAGAAACAAACAAAGCTGGATTATGACAATTAGTGGCCTGCTCCAAACGCTGGTGTTTCCAGAGCTTAGTGGACAGAATCAATTAATCAGAGCGCTCGGCTACGCACACACACACACATGCTCACACAGAGCTAATGAGCAGAGTAATATTCAAACATGTGGGAACCATTTCTCCACCTACCTCCTGCTCACTCTATGACAACAGAGGAACACAGCAACATTTGGTCAAAGAAAACACGCCACTGAACTGTCTGTGATTAGAGAGTGGTTTGGTTTGAATGGACCAGGTGCAATATTGATAGAAAGAATAATGTCAGTCCAGAGGTACTTTCTGTAGGATAGGTTACCTTTGAGTATGTTCACCTAGTCCTGCATGGAGACACAGGCTACATACATAGCATACATTTGCACATAGGTCAGGATATACCTATTCCTACTGATGAAGACAATTCCAGGGATGTAAATGTGGAAACTCTAAGGATCCAAGCATGGCACAGTGTTTGATTGAGAATATATTCTATTCTTATTACTTTGATTTCAAAAGTCAATTCAGATTTTCAATTTTTGCCAAAATGGTGTTAGAGCTGTTTTTTTTTAAAAGGTATGCAAACACAACAAAAGTAATGTCTACTTGGCACTGACTATTACTACTCTAAAATATCTAGGACTCTTTTCTTAATCCCACTCCAGCCAACACCTGTAACAGGTCTGTCCAATCCGGCCCGCGTCCAGCAATGATTCTGACAATACAATTTGCATGGAAAGGGGTGTTTTTCCCTAAATAACTGCATAATGTCTCAGCATTTCTGCACATCAGTGCGTGTTTGTTGTTACTGGTCAACAACTTAGCAAAGGGAGCACTAAAGCTTTGTCTCATGACTTCTTAACTAAGTTTTAAAGCATGCACTTTATTATGGGACTTTAACAAAGCATTACACTGTTTGTCTGCATGAAGATAGACACATATTCAAACATGTTCTTGCAACACCACCAACCACAATGGACAAATAACAGCAAATAAACTGTGATTTTTAACAGGTGAAAGTCTTTTAGCTTTACCTGGAATCAGAACAAAGGCTGCTGGGGGGGTCCATCTCTTTGGAACAATGTCCCTGCAGACCTGAGGTCTATCATTACTGTGTCTTAAATTTTAAAACCAAACTAAAGGGGTTCTCCAAAGAATAAAAATAATTTCTGCATGTATGTTTATGTGATAATTGTGTGGTTGTATGCCCTTTTTCTTTAATTTTTATGTTTCCAACTGTTTAAATTATATGTCTTGTCTCTGATGTGATTATCCACAAGCCTTCTTAAGGGATTTTATTACTGAAGAAAAAGTTATTGATGTTTTTTAACCCTCAGTGTAGAACACATTAAGCTTATTAGAACTTGGAAAATTCCTGTTAAAATATTTAAAGATTTCCAAAACATCAAAAATACCCCCAAATCTTGAAGAATTTCCAAAACGTTACCAAAAGCTCCTTTAAAAAATACCCCAAAAAGTCTTCAAATCTCCCCAAATGTTTCAATAAACTCCTCTGAAAAAGCCTAATGATATTTTAAAAATATTTCAACCAAAATTCTATGAAGACTCAGGAAAAAATTTAGGAAAATTCAAAGCAAATCCCACCTGAAACTTCTAGTTTAATTCCAAAAAATGAAAAAAAAAAAAAAAAAAAAAAAAAAAAAAGAAATCTCCAAGATTCCACAGATATTTATGGGAAATTTCCAAACAAATTTCCTCAAAAATTAATTGAAAAAATCAGGAAAATTTCAAAAGAAATTCCCCTCCCAAATTTCTGATGAAATTACCAATAAATAAATCCTAAATTCCTGTGAAAGTACCAAAAAAGTAAACATTTCAAGCACACTTCCCCCCAAACAAAAAACAACAACAACAACAACAAAAAAACCTAAACATATCTGAGGAAAATTTCTGAAAATTTCAAACAAAATTCCACCAAAAAATTCTAGTCAAATTCCTAAAAAAATAATTTTATAAATTCCCTAAATTCCATAAATAATTATTTTTAAACAACTTATCTCAAAATCCATGAAAATTCAGGACAAATCCGAAAGTAATTCCCAACCTTAATTTCTAATAAAATTCCCTAAACATTAAGAAATAGATTCTCCAGATCCCATCCTAGCAAATAAATAAATACATAAATAAAATACCCCAAAATTCAACAACATTCTTAAAAAAATTAGAGAAACCTTTCTAAAAATCCCACACAAATTACTTAAACCTTTACTTAATTTTTGGACAATTATCTACAAAATTAATAGCAGAATTTATTACCTTGTTACCAAAATGTAACAGTGTCCTCACATGTACATGCAGGGTGTCAGGAGGTTAAATGCCTTGTAAGACTTGCTGGTCTACTGGCAGATTTATGATAGAAATAGCGTGAAATATCAAAAACAAGCAGCGACCTCTGTAGTTGAACAGTGAAGCAACAGAGGTTTTGCCCTTATCTTATGGAAAAAAAAACTGCAGTTCCTTAAGTGGCCACTTGAGGCCGGCTGCTGAAGCAGTGCAATTCCTGTTTACCTCCCATGTTAAAATCCTGATTTTTACAGAAGAAATAAACACTATTACAGCCTGACTTTTTTCAATGCTTGCACTAGTTGATGTCTTCTTGAGCATAAAATGTACAAGTGGTTGAGTTGATGTTTTATAAATCGTCTGTTTTGGTTTAGAGAGGCATATGAGTAATTCATAATTAGGGGCATGGCTGAAATGACGGCATGGTGTAGCTGTTGGTCGAGAGGTTAAAGGCCTGCACAGCTCCACCTCTAGGTTGACTTGAAGTTAGTTTGAGACAGTGTTTTAAATATAGTGACTGACAGGCACTGGCTTTAAAAACCCTCTTTTCAGTTACCAAATAAGTGATTTCATTCAGACTTTGTCCAATATTTTCTAAAGTCTATGATAGCATGTTTTCATATGTTTGTAGTAATTTAGAATACGAATTGTGTTTTCTTTACCTTCTCTCCCACGGTGCATCATGTTGCACTGTTTCTACGGTTTCCCAGAATAGACAAACTAGGAACAGGCTATAGTGTGATATTTTTACTCAAGTTTTATGGCAACAATGAGAACACAATACAAAACATAATGAAATCTATTGGAATTATTTTAAATGCATTGCTAGAAAATAGGTAGAGAATTTTTTCTCTAAGTGAAGGAGGTTTAGTATCTTGGGGGCTTGTTCATGAGGTCGGTTATAATGGATTGTGAGACTAACAAGCTGATTGGTGCAGTGTCAGCAGCACTGCAGATGTTGTAGTGGACCGTTGTGTTACCAGCCCGACCATGTTGCAAACCTCACCTATGGTCATAAGCTCTGGGTAATGACCTAAAGAATGAGATCATGGGTTGAAGCGGTCCAAATCAGATTCCTCATGAGGGCGTCTGGGCTCAGACTTAGAGACAGGATGAGGAACTTGGAGGGAGCTCAAAGTTGAACCACGGCTCCTTTGCCTCAAAAGGAGCCAGTTGAGGTGGAGGCATCTGATTAGGATGCCTCCTTGGAGGCATAACTCAAGAATGCAATGATGGATTTTTGCAAAATTTGGCAGAAACCTACATTTGGACTTGAGGGTGAACTGATTATATTTTGGAGGTCAAAGGTCACTGCATTGTTACCTATTGTGAGACTGCAGAGACCTTGTTCCACATTCTAGCCTCTTAGAGAAACACCTTCTTTATGTCTGTGGGCATATAAAAAGATTTCAGTCTGTTTTGTTAGTTGCTTTAGATTAAAATAAACATGAGACATACAACAGAACAGCAGTAATACTAGGCAAGGTCCCAGAGGCAAATTACCACCTGGTGGTCATTCTAGTTACTTCTGTTGACTAATGACTTCAGTCATACTTAAATTATGTGACCTTTTTAGAAACAGCTGTGATCGTTTCCCATGCAAATTTCTACATTTTCTTTATTTTCTCCTCTCTTGCTTTGTCTTTGAAGCTTGAAGTTTGTCAGGCGTTGTCTGATAAATGTGATGTCACACACCTCTAAGAATGGATCAAGATTTTTTAATCATCAGTGGTGGGGCTGAACTGTGAACTCAAATCTGATCAAACCACACCTATATAGATCTGATGAAGCATAGACAGTGCATTCAGAAAGCATTCAGACCACCTTCACTATTTGCTTTTTTTATGTTGATGGAACAGTCACAAACAAAAAATCTCATTAATCTACACTCTGTACCCCATTAATATAAAGTGAAAACTAAATGTAAGAAATATTTACAAATATATTAAAAATAAAAGCTGCAATATGATTTTTTTTTTTACTTTACTGTAGCATCAGGCTGAAAAAGAGAAGGGAGTCTGACAGCACTGTAATTAGCTTCATGTTTCAATAAATGTTTGAAAATGTTCCTTTTGTATCAGCTTTTTTCTATGTCAAGAAGAAAATTATAAAAGACAACAAAAAAAAAAAAAAGAAAAAAAAAAGAAAATAATCAAAGTTTCACAAGGCCTAAATTTGAACATGAAATTTAGGCCTTCCAATTTTAAGCCATTTTTCCTACTTATAACTAAAATTTTCCAAATTGTGACCTTTTTGCCCAATTTTTTCAGTTTCACCTGTTTATGCCCTATTTTATTTTTCATTATACACCTCCTTCACTACTTGATCAGAACATTTTTGCCTTTTTTTTTGCCTGTTTAACCTATTGTTGCCACTTTTAAACCATTTTTTGCCACTTCTATCACTTTTCACCTTTTTCTAACCATTGTTGCATTGTTGAAACCAATTTTTGCCACTTTTAGCCCCTTGTAAATTCTGTATTTTTTTTTTAAATTCTGTTAGTGCTTCATCTGCTCACTTTCCCCCCTTTTTTTATTACTTTCAACCTATGTTTTCAATATTTTGCCCTTTGTATACCTGTGTAACTCATTTTCACCACTTTTATCACTTTTCACCTTTTCCCACCCATTTTTGTTTTCCTTGCTCCTTTTAACCACTTTTTAACACTTTTTTGCCATTTCTTTTACCACCCATTAACCCATTATTGCCCATTTTTGCAATTGTGGCATCATCATGGTTTGGCTGTGAAGTTTTCCGTTGCTTTCCAAATAGTTGAGTTCAGTGAGCCCATCCACATTTTTAACATGACCAAAAAAAAGCTTATCCTTTTTTTAAGAAAAGGGGTTTACATTTTGAAAAAGACTATATTGTGCAACTGTGTAAAAAATTAGATCCATTGTTTGTTGCTTTAATAAGAGTGGTTATTTTTCAGGTCAAAAATAAAATATGGTTATCACAGGTTAACTTGATAATGGATCATGGACCCCCCTCACTTGGCTGGGCACCACAAAGCTCCCCTCTTTATCCCCCTTTATAGGCGGCCTTGTTACAAGCAGAAGTTCTGCTTCTTTGGGTCAAGCTAATTTATTCAACACAGCGTGCTAAGCCTGACATAATGAGAGTTTAGCTTACTAACACCATAATCCATAATTCAATAGCTTGTGGAAATGATGGCTACAGCATATTCAAACAATCATGAGGACACATAGACTCCACACGCATGCATACACTGCACTGATTTGTTCCACCACAGATAAAGCCTGCTGTGGAGGTTTGTGGTCCCTGTGATTGCACATACGTACATGAACACATAAGCATGTTGGTTTTGTCAACACTGGTAGCCAAGGAAACAGAAGTTCAACTGGTTCTAACCTTTCCCTCTGCAGAATAGAAAATGCCCACCCTGGTTCTGATGCAGTAAGAGAATAGGCTATTCATATGCACAGCCATGTTTTGCAAAGTTTGGGATGTGGCTTTGAAATTTACAAGATGGTAAAACAACCCACCTGAAACAACCTCTGTCCCTGTGTGACCTGATTACAACGTAGTCTAGTGTCAGCCATGTTAAAGGACTCAGTGAATTCACTTTGACTGCATAAGTGGGTACAAGGACTAGGCCCTGGATTTTACAAACACACCCAGAACAGTTACAGCAATCTTCTCCATCTCCCTCTCCTCAGAGTACTAGCAGCACTTCCTGTTGTCATTCTATCCATCTGACTCACTTCATATATCTCCGTCTGCACCATTCACTTCCTCCTTTTTAAGGTTATATCATCACCACTACAGATCATTTTCAGGATCTCTGAAGGCATCAAATAAAACTCCTCTCTTGGAGTCTTGTCTTCATAAATATGAGTTACAGGCGGACAAATATGTGCATAAAGTCAGCGTATGTCCAAACTGGACGAAGATTTTATGTGATGACAAAAACAGGCAGGAGTAATAGAGTTTGCCTGAGGGGGTAAGTGAAAACAGCTTTACCCATCCCTCCGTCCCTCTGGTTTGTCTCCAACTTGTTTGGCTCATCTTCAGTGCTCCTATAAATGCAAGCAAAAACAAAACTATTTCTCCAAGGCAGTTTCACTGAAGGGTACTACAATGTCAGATTAAGGAAAACATTATAAATGTAGCAATAAAACTATGACCTTTTATGTTCCCTTTTACCTCTTTACTTCAACCTGATTAAAGGCTTTTTTTAGAAATTCTGTCTTTATTGTCTGTGGAGACCAGAGAAGACCGCTGAGGGCCAAGGCCGTCCATAAGAGGAGATAAAGGGGGGAGCTTTCTGGGTCCCAGCCAAACTGGGGGGATCATGGAGGTTAGCAAAATCACAGTCCACTGTAAAGATAATTTGTGATAACCACATTTATATTCAACCTGAAAATAACCATTCTTATCAGAGCAACAAAAAATGAAATTTATGCTACCATAAAGCCTTTCTCTAAATATAAAGCCTATTTCTTTAAACAGAGTTTGATTTTTATAGGTAATGTTAACAATGTAGATAGGTACACTGAACTAAACCACTAGGATTGTAATGTCAGACTTCATAGCAAAGCCATGATGTGCACCAACATCAGTATGCCAAAGACTAAATTGGAAGAAACTTAGACAACTAAAAAAAAGAGATATAACTGCAAAAATGGGCAATAATGGCTTAGAGTGGAACAAATGTGAAGAAAGGTGGCAAAAAGAGGTTTAAAGAGGCAAGAATGGGTTACAAAAACACAACAATGGGTAGAAAATACCAGACAATGGTGAAAAACGGTTAAAAAGTGTCACAACAATTGCTCTAGAGGTGCAAAAAGTGGTTAAACAGGACAACAATGGGGAAAATCTTAACAAAAGGGTTAAGAGTGGCAAATGAGTTGCAAAAATTGCCATATAAAGTAAAAAAAGGGGGTTAAAAATTATAAAGTAGCATAGGTTGCAAAAACAGGAAACCAAAATTCAAAAATTGGTCAGAAAATTGGGAAAAGTGGTTGAAAAAGTTACATTAATCATTAAAGTGGGGGTATTATACTTTTCCGATTTTTAAATCATAAATATAAAGTTACAATGTTAGGTGTCCATACTCCACTTATGCAAATTTTCAAACTGCATGATAGACGTATGCAGCAGTAATCTTGTAATTAGCATGTGAACTGATGAAAACGGTTCGATGAAAATCTCGCCGAGATTCTACCCAGACGAGATTTTGTTGGACCAAACTGATGAGGTCATCACAGTAGGATCTCCTGACTGGTTCGTGATTTGTCCCTGCTGCCGGCAAAGCGGAACAGACCGCCCCCACAAGGCCTTTTAGCCATTAGCCACTTAGCAACAGAGTAATTAAACACTTACCAAACAGGTACGTCCTGCTCTATCCTTCGCTGCTGCTGCTTTTTTCCCCCTCTCTCTCCAAACTATCAGGATCAGACTCTGGGTCTAACACGTACAGGCTTATATCAAAATTCGCCATATTTTACTCAGTCGGACCGGTTCATTCAAAGTTTTCAACTACTAGCATAATAACATTAGCCACGTTGGAGGGGCGGGCACAAAACATTGAGTCTTGCCGCCTGCCAGCCTCCGGAAAGTCGTCCAATTGGAGGAAAGCAGGTCTGTGGAGCCGAGGGAGTTAAAGACACAGCAGCGAAAACAAAGCGTTTCAGATGGAGGTTAAAATAAGGGTTTTTCAGGACGCCAGTGTGAGAAACATGAGGAGTTCTTTGAGCTGTAAACCATGTAAAGCTGCTACGTGGGTATCAGAGAGATGTGTAAAGCCTTGAAAAAAGGCAAAATACCCCAACTTTAAAAAGTGGCAAAAAATGGCCAAAAAGTTGTGAAGAGGTTAGAAGAGGCCCAAATGGGTTACAAAAATGGGTTGAAAAGGGTTAAAAACTGTTGTAAAGTAGCATAACAATGTTTCAAAGAAGTGGCAAAAAGTGGTTTAGCTGGGAATAACGGGCAAAAAAGGGTCTAAAGTAACAAAATAATTGCAAAAATGGCTAGGTTAAATTAAAAAAGGGGTTAAAAACTGATAAAGTAGTATAAAGGGAATCAAAAGTGGCAAAACCAGTTACCTACATTCAAAAATGGGTGGAAATGGGGCGCACAGATGGCCTAGCGACCTTTGCCGCATGTCTCTCCTCACTCTCGTACATTTCTGACCCTGTCCACTGTCCTCCTCTGTTGAATAAAGGCACCAAAAGCCCAAAAATCAATCTTTTTTTCAAAAGATGGCTGGTAATGGCGAAAAAGTGGTTAAAAAATGGCAAATGTGTGTAAAGAGCGTCATGAGGGGTTGGAGAGGGTGCAATGGGCAACATATTAAAAATTGGTTAAATGTGGCAAAGAGGTTGCAAAAACGGCCAAATAAGGTAGTAAGAAGGGGTTAAAAGTGGGAAAAAATGAAGTAACTGTTAGCCAGGCCGCTAGCACCAGTGCTACAGGGTAAGTGGGTAAGCCACAGAAGGTCACTGCTGAAAGGGCAGGCTGTTCTCAGAGGCTACCATATTCATGAAAAGTTGACAGGAAGATTTCAAACAAAGACGATTTAAGAACTTAGGGGGCTTCACAAGGAGTGGACTGAGGCTGGAGTGTCATGTTTTAGAGTCAAGCCAATCCTGAACCTAAGCTTGATATACAGTATAATCAGATGGTTGATTTAAAAAAACCATGTGTGAATCACCAGATTTATTGATATTAAAGGGCTGCACTTAACTCATATAAAACAACACATCATAGAATTCTTTCATGTTCAACAGCTGATGCCATCAGAAGTGTAGAAGGTGACATATGCACACTCATATGCATGCTAGTATGCTGCTGTGGTTTGGCTCTGGGATAGATTTTAGTGAGCCAGCTTGTTAAAGTAATGCTTCTTATTCCTGGAACAGCTGAAAAAGGTTGACAAGGAGCGATGAGCAATTCTCCGTTATATACATAAGAGCCATGTGTTTGCATTGACACATGTAGCTGTGCTGGCCTCTATCCAGGTGTTAAACTGGGTAACTGTAACTGAAGAAAAGCAACATGAGTGTTTAGCCTGGGTTCTGTTGGGATATTTAAATAAATAAATAGCATCAACAACAATAGGGGAATTAAGGAAGAAGGCGAGGAAAAGATTGGGGTGGACTGGAAAGGCTCCCAGAGATTTGTAGAGCATGGTGATGTCATGCTGGTGGTTTTGGACGTTTCATCCCACATGGTTTCGATATCAGTGGGCCGCTGTTTGGCCTGCTGCAATAGAGTAGGCCGGACGGACCTCCAAATCCAGTAAGTGATCACATCCGCAGACTCAGACTCAGGCCAAACTGGAGATTTGGATCAGGCTTTTGTTGGTCAATCAGTGGTTTCCAAGAAGGTGTGTGTGTATTTACTGTAGGGATGTCAGAGTCTGAGATTGTGTTTGTATTTTTTTGGCATCTTTGCAGACATGTCACCAAAAGCAGCAGAAGTTAATCAGTTCATTTGTAAATATTTGAGGCTATCGCCTATTGTCAGCAAAGACATGTCAATCCAAGAAAGAAGCTGAACTTCTTTTAAAGCTCTTTTTAAACAAATGAATAGAAAATTGATCCAATGTTGATTTTAAAACTTTGGATACTGCAGCTTGATGATAGCAAAGAGAAGCGCACATAGTCGAAAGCTACAGATCTATGAATCAATCATCACCATTAGAATTTGTGATGTGATGATGGCATAAGTGTTCCTGGCTACCATTACACCATGAAGACAAAAGAACACTCCAAGCAACTCAGAGAAAAGGTAATTAGAAAGTTTAAGCCAGGGGATGATACAAAAAATTCCAAGGCAATTTAGCAACCCCTGGAGTCAGAGCTAGACTGGCAATCTGGCATTTTCCCAGTAGGCTGATATACTTTGAGGCCGATGTCATTTATCTTTTTTTTTTTTTTTTTTTCCTAATCACCAGCCCATAGAGCAAGCGCAGCGACTCATGGGTTGTTTGTTTTATATGGGCAGTTTACTGGCCCAATCACGTTGCTTGAAGGTCTGTTTACACCCCTCCCCTTCCCCACTCCGCTCCAGTTTAGAAAGTAAAACTAAAGTGTCTGGAGAAAATGTGAAAATAATAGGTGGGATATGTAAATAGATGCCAAATTAAAAAAAAAACTATCAACCAAGCTGAGCAAAAGTTGCATGGACTGCAGCATCTATGCATAGACGCTGCAGTCAATGCAATAGACGGTCTGATGCTGCTTCCTGCTGCATGTGGAGAGGAGAGAGAGAGGTACCTCATGAGCATGTGGATAGTAAAGCAGTGGGTGAGTGAGCTTGGTAAAGTATCATAGTACCAGTAATGCATAGCTTTATAGGAGAGTGGCAAAGAGAAAGCCACTGTTGAAGAAAGTCATACAAAATCTCAACCAGAGATGACCAACAGGCATGTGGGAGACTCCATGGTCAAGTGGAAGAAAGAGAATAACCTTTATATTGCTAATGTTAACAATGTGGATGGGTACACTGAAATACACCATTAGGATAGTAAAGTCAGACTTCATAGCCAAGCCATGCCATGATGTGCACCAACATCCAGAAAATGTTGCCAGAAAATAAAAAAGAAACAGAGACAACTTAAAAAAGAGACACAATTGCAGAGTAATGGTTTCAAAGTGGCAAAAAATGGTGAAAAAAGGGATGAAAAAGGTTAAAAGATGCAAGAATGCAAAAATTGGTAGAAAAAGATGGGTTAAAAAGAGGCAGAAAATTTTTTCTATAATTGCAAATGTGGCTTAGCAGAACAAAAATGGCAAAACATTGACAAAAGGGCTTAAAGTGGCAAAATTTTATTTGCAAAAATGGCCAGAAAAAGTAAAAAAGTCCTCTCTTTTTAACATTTCACACTACCATAGAAGCCAGACTAGTCTGCCATTTTACCCACCACTGTGCTTTCTTTTCCTGACAGTTTTATGCCTTGTGGAGCCATATAATCACTAGGCAGTAATTCTAGTTAAATTTGCGGTAATATGTCCCATGAAATTCTGTCAAAATCTATCATTAGTGGATTTCAACATGACCTAGATTATGTTAGAGTTGTGTATTCTTGTGTGAAGGCAAACCATAGCATCTGCTCCTCTTAAAGCGTGGGACGTACTTAGTCACAGTTGTGCTGTGCATCCTGATGCATCTGAAAGAGCAAACACACCATACCTACTAATGTTGACAGAAATCAGCGACATCAAAGATCATCTTTGGAGGAAACTTTGTGGTTGAAGTAGAAAACTGCTGCTCTGATTAGTAGTGAAGGGAATCTCAACATCAGACATGTATCAGCATAAGTTGGGCATTTTAAAATACAGTTGTTCGTAGGATTAGTCGTGCTCCACATGGAGGCTGAACTCAGGCTTTATTTGAGGCTTTTTGAGGCCAAGGGTTGAAGCCAGTAAGCTAAACAGATGTTCTCATAAAGCAAACATAATGGTGATATGTCCAACCTCTGTGTCAGGGAGGAGGTGGAGATAGATTGATGGATTGTACAAGGGAAGGAGCAGATCGGAGGGGGCTGTGTGCAAAGTGCCAAAAGAAGTGGATCGATGGACAGATACATGATGGGAACAGGGGCTTTGGAAGCTGCTCTGTGTATTATCACAGAGAGGAAAACAACGGGAGAAAAGTCAGACAAAACAGAACCAGAAGATAGCAGTCAGTGCAGACAAAGTCCAACACACCTACACGATACTTCTCTTTTTTCTCTGACCTTCTCCTCCAGCTCTTTCTTTGGGATCTTTATTTCCCAAGGCTCTCCTCTCCTACCCACACACACGCACAATCACGCACCCTCGCAGCACTACAGGCCCTGTTGAACTTTCTCCCCCAGGTCAAGCAGCGAAGGAGGACAAAGTGGTATCTATGTGCTGCAGTTCATATTTGTGTTGGAGGCGCCACGCGGCCTGAGCTCCATGTTAGCTTGAGGTAATTACACCTATACACCACCAATATCCCCTCCCATTACTGCACACTAATGGGCCTTACTGCCCTCTCACACACACACCAATACAAATACAATCACAGTCACACACACCACTTTGTCCAGGCGGTAGAGGCCAGTGACAACATCAGTTAGTTTCGATCTGTCACGTCAACTCTGCTGGTGTTTTTTCTGTGGTCAGGCTCAGATCTCCCTCTAGATTTCTTCAAGTGTGTCAAAAGAGTGTGTGCGAGACTGCAAAATGAGGGAGTTCTACTTGTCACAATGTTTTAAGATGTATATTTTCACAGTTTTAAATCTTTTTCAGGTTGTTATACCAAGAAAACTGCAAAAAAAAAAGTGGAATGGGATGTATACCATGTTGTTAAAATCGCCCCTTTCTTGATTTTGTATTTCTTTGCACACTGTCACAATAACAAAGATAACCTGTGTAGATATAAAAATGCAGGTATGAAAAGATGATTACATTAATTCAAGAAAAAACCCACCCAAACCTTCCTGGCCCTTAGTAAAAACCTACCTTAGCGGCAACAACTGCAAGCCATTGTGATATTGGTCAATGAGTCTTTCACATCAATGTGGAGGAATTTTGGCCCATTCTTTGCGGAATAGTTAAAATGAATGAATGCAGTGAATGAATGTGTCTCATGTGATTGTAGTGTAAAGTCACCTGTGTCTGGAAGGTTAAACAGTATTCCTGGCTACCATTACACCATGAAGACAAAGGAACACTCCAAGCATCTCAGAAAAAATGTTACTGAAAAATGTAAGTTGGGATGCATACAAAAAAAAAAAAATTCAAGGCACTGAAATTTTGGCTTAGAGCCATGGCCAGCTCTGAAACAAAGCATAAATTTATCAATAACAATTATGTAAATGTAACAGTAACATAAAAATGTCTGGAGTTACCCAAAGCAACCTAACAAAATGGAATTAAGATAAGGAGTGGGGAAGAACCTGGCCCAGGTGTTCTCAATCCACGTCCTGATCCTGATCACCCTCCAGACCACACCCACTGGTTGAAACAAACACACAACAACCAACAAACGGGCAAACAGCAGGATCGTCACATCATCCCCTGGAGTTCCTTTAAGTTTATTGTCAAGAAATGTAATGAATATAGCATGTGTGCAAAATCTGCCTAGATTAGGCCGTCCTAAAAACTTTCCTGCAAGAAGGAAAAACGTGAGAGAGCCCATCCCACTTCTACACCTGTCAAAAGCTTTATAGGAGGGTGGCAAAGAGAAAGCCACTGTTGAATCTTAACTAGAGTTGACCAAAAGGCATGTGTGAGACTGGTAAAGTGCAAGAAAGTTCTCTGGTCTGATGAGCCAAAAGTTGTGTTTATTGGCCATCAGACAAGATGCTTTCTTAGGGTGACACCAAACATTGCACATCACCACAAACACACCATCCTCACTGTGAAGCATGGTGGTGGCAGCATCATGCTGTGGGGATGCTTCTCTGCAGCCCTGGAAGGCTTGTAAAAGTAGGGGGTGAAACGAATATGGCAAAATATAGGAAAATCCAGGAGGACAATCTTATTCAGTCTGCAAGAAAACAACAGCATGGGAGGAGATTTCTTTTCCAGCAAGACAACGACCTGAGGCACACAATGAAGCTAGACTGAAATGGTTTAAAGACAACGAGGTGAATGTTCTGGAGTGGAAGATTCAAAGCCCAGACCTCAATTCAATACAGAATTTGTGGCTGGACTTGAAAAGGACTGTTCAACCAGATCCATGTGCAACATGACAGAGCTTGAGCAGTTTTGCAAAGAATGGAGTAAAATTGCAGTGTCCAGATGTGCAAGCCTGATTGAGACCTATCCACACAGACTCAGTGCTGTGATTGTAGCTAAAGGTTCATCTACTGAATACTGACTTGAATGGGGTTGATTCTTATGCATTCACTTATTTGACATGACATATTTTTGTTTGGTTGACATTGCTTTGTATAAATCTGTTTTCAGTTTGACATTAAAGAGCCTTTTTTTTTTGCAGTTGTTTTTGTTTAAAATGAAATTATATTTTACTGGTTTATAAAAGTCAATTAAAGCATAAAATATCCAATGACTTGAATACTTTTATAGGCAATGTAAATGAAATTAACGTTTAAAACTGTATTTTGTATTTACTCAGGTTATCTTTTACTAATAATAGAATTTGATTGCTGATCTGAAACATTTAACTGCAGAGTTCAGGGACATTAAAATCAATCTGATTTTTTTATTTCTCAAAATACTAGAAAGTTATAGATTTGGAGTCTCTTTTTGCACCAGAACTTTCCATGGCAATATGCACTCAAGGTGGCATTGCCAGGAGAAACACTGGTTGAAGTCTAGGGCACAGAAGCAGCCTTTAGTGAATGTGACATTTCTTTTAAAGCTCAAGGCAGGGTATAAATAAAAAAAAAAGTCACCTGGGAAAATAACTAAGGAAAGATTGCAGCAGCAAAACTTGACACAACAATGTCGGCCAAAATCTGGTGCTTGGTTTCTTCCAGAAATAATATAATTTGACGACTTTATGATCTTCCTGTGGTGCTTTACTGCCGGTAAAGGTCATATCATGCTGTAAATAGCTGATTATTTATACCATCTGATCCCATCGCTGCATCCGAGCATCTTTGCAAAGCCAGGTGTACAGTTGAAGCCCTCCACTCTCAGGGATCCATCCTGGTTGCCATGGCAAAACATTATAACAATAATATTCCCATAGCAAATATTGTGAACACAACTGCCCTGAATAAACTCAATTCAGCAAAAACTGGACAGCCAACAGGATCCAGCTCCAAAACTCTTTATGAGACCTGTGTGTTGGATAAAATGTTGATTTTGTCAGCCTTTGATTAACCTCTCAGCAAAGTCCATACACACTCCTCACAGATGGAGGCTTAGCTCTGAGCTCATAGATGTGAAAACAGCTCAGAGACAGTTGGGTCAGATTTTATTAGCTGTCTAATAGCAAATACAGCTGACTGTGTAACCGATACCCTCCACATAAACAGTCAGACACACAAGCACAAACACACACATTATTAGGCAAAAATGCATGCTCACAACAGACTGTAATGTGCAAATCTGTTCACAGCATTATCAAAATAAGAACAAATCTAAGTATTAATGGCTGGTCAGTCGGGGAGCCTTCCCCCATAACTCTCCAGATAGAGGAAGACAGATCTGAGGTGACTCAGTAAAATTTTAAAAACAGTTATTATTGGGGATGCTAAGTAAGCATCCACACTATTGATATTCACGTCAGCCATTGACTTTATTAGTATTGTACTATTTATTGGCCATTTTATGCTATTTTCGGGGACTTTTTATGGTATTTTCATCCATTTTTATGCTATTTAGATATTTTCTGCTATTTTAAGGGATTTTTTAATGCTATTTTCAGCTATTTTAATTTTGTTTAGCCATTTGATGCTATTTTGGGGGACTTTTTATGCTATTTTCAGCTTATTTTTTGCTTTTTCAGTGATTTTCAGCAGTTCTTCCACAATT
The DNA here is from genome assembly GCF_018320785.1 of Cheilinus undulatus. Taxonomy (NCBI): domain Eukaryota; kingdom Metazoa; phylum Chordata; class Actinopteri; order Labriformes; family Labridae; genus Cheilinus; species Cheilinus undulatus. The sequence goes on along the minus strand of NC_054884.1, from coordinate 10,247,824 downwards.
CAGCTCTCAGCATCCGCACACATTTTCAGCTGAAATTGCAATTTTGATCTAGTTTGAAATGAAACCCCAATTCCAAAAAAAGTTGGGACTCTGTAAAAATTAAATAACAAATCAGATGTTGAAAATTAGACATTTTACAATTTCATGAAAACATTAGCTCCCTGTGAATGTTATGGCAGCAACACATGCCAAAAAGTAGGGACAGGGCCATGTTTATCATTGTGTAGCATCCCCTCTTCTTTCAACAACACTTTGTAAATGTTTGGGAAGTGCGGCGACAACTTTTCAGTTTAGGGAGAGGAATTTTGTACCATTCGTATCTGATGTAAGATTCTGTTTGTTCAACAGTCCTGGGTCTTCTTTGCCAGATTTTGCAATGAGATGAATGTTTTCTCTGGTTAACAGAGCTGGACTGAAGGCAGGTCGGCCCATCACCTGGACTCTTCTACTGCAAAGCCATGCTCTTGTGATGGATGCAGCATGTGGTTTGGCATATATACATTTCAGCATTGATAGTGCCTTTTCAGCTGTATCAGCTGCCTACACCATAGGCACTAATGCAACCCCATACCATCAGACATGCAGGCTGTTGAAGTGTGCATTGATAACAAGCTGGATGGTTTCTCTCCTCTTTAGTGCACGGTGTCCATTATTTCCAAAATATAATTAAATTTTGATCATAATAGTTTTCCTTTTTGCTTCAGTCAATTAAAAATGAATTTTGGCCCAGAGAAGTTCTCACAGATGTCTTCTTTGTTGCTTTAACGAGAGTGGCATGGTGAACTCTGTTGATAGTCAAGCGTTCCTGAGACCATGCAGTGATTTCTAGTACAGAATCATGCCTGGTTTTTAATGTGTGTCACCTGAGAGCCTGAAGATCACAAGCATATTTCTCCACATGCTCTTAGTCTTCTGATTGTTATGTACTGTAGATTGTGGGAAATTCAAAGTCTGAATATTTTCAGAGATTGTTCCACATTTTCAAACATAGTTTTTTGCAGAATGGTGAACCTCTGGCCATCTTTACTTTGGAGAAACAGTACCTCTCTAAAATGTTCCCTTTATACCCAGTTATGTACCAGTTACTTTTCCCAGCCTTTTATAGCCCTGTCCCTACTTTCTTGAGATGTGTTGCTGCCATTAAATTCAAAGTGACCTAATATTTTTCATGAAATATTAAAATGTCTCAGTTTCAACATCTGATATGTTGTTTATGTTCTATTGTGCATAAAATTTGGCTTCATCATTGCATTCTGTTTTTACATTTATACATAAATCTCTACAACAAACATAAAACACTTCACATGTATATTTGATATAGTCAGGGATCAAAATGCCAAAGGTGCACTGATAAAGTAGAATAAAATCCTTTGGGTTTGATTAATTCCTAGTCATGTGTTTCTTGCTGGGGCACTCAGAACTTCGTGATTGTCGTAAGATGCACATGTCCATTTGTTCCTCTTTAGTAAAAGGGATAAAAGCCCCTGGGCACAAAAACATTTCTTCCATGGCTAATTATTAACCACTTGCCAGTAGGCAGCAGCAGAGAAATCTTCTTGATTTAATGAAGCGTATGGAGGAAGTCATGCAGTGTCATGGTAAGTATTGGGCTTTGTGCTAAAATCACACCTTTCTACTTTGTTGAACTTAACGAGATTGATGTAAGAAGGCCAATAAGCAAAATGCAGAAAAAAACTTAAGTCTTTAAGAATAAGGTTTTTGTAGCCAGTGTAGCTTAGGTAGCTCCATTACATGCATAAGCTACATGGATAGTGGTGCTACGTAGTTAATGGAGTTTTGTAGCTAACAGAGTTACACAGCTAATGTAGCTAAATCTAAGCTCACAAAGCAGCTATGTAAGCTATGTATCTGAATGGTTAAGATAGCCTTAGCTACGTTTGCAAAAAATCCCTTGCTAAAGCTAACTTGGCTATAGATAACATAGCTACGTAGCTAAAGCTATGTCACAAAGCAGTTATCTACGTAGCTACGTTAGCTCAAGCTAACTTAAGCATATGCTAAAGCTCAGCTCAGCACTTTGACCTTTGTCTTTGGTTTAGATTTGAAATACCTCTCAGTTGGAAATGTTTTCGGTGCGGTTATTTCATGGTGGTAACTGCCAGACTTGGGTATGATAAAGATAGCAATCGATCAATCAACAGAGTTGAATTAGAAAAAAATGAAAACTGTAAAAATGTTATACAACCAAATTACAGCACTTCCTTTCTCGAATACGGCCTGCAGTCTGCAGCCAGACCCCTCTTGAGAAGCCTAGAGTCAATGAGCTCAGCCCTAAAAGGACAGATATTAAGATTGTACAACGAACCTGCAACAGGGGAGAAATTACACTCTCTCTTATTTAAGGTTCTGCTTCAGCAGGAAGGCTTGGCTAACCAACCAAATGCAGATGTTTCAAAAGGAATTTAATTTAACTCATTGTACTAGCATCTGTTGGTATACCTTACATACATAAAATATGAAATAGGGGTTTTGTTGTAGACCCCCTTAAGAAAAATGCACAAGCTGCCACTGCTTAGTATAAGTAAAATGTCTCCTGAACCAGCTTTGCAATGGAATTGTTACAAAGCTAAGCAATTACTGCATGGCACATTAGTAATGTGTGGATATCAGAAAGTCACTCATAAACAGGTACACAGTCCCTGCAGCCAGTCTTAATGGAGTAAATGTGACTGGCCTGCAGCCAGCTCTATACTCTAACTATAACAGAGTGGTAGTCCTGCACCGACAGATCTCAGCCAGAAAGTATCTCAGCGCCTTCAGAACAAACATTCAAAAGGCAGACAAACACGGTCGGATCCTTAATTGCACTCTGATGTAAATAAATCTCACACATTAGCAGCAAACTGGAGACTTTTTCATTCTCCTTTGTTTAGTCACACACCTCTGCTGTGAGTTCTGCTTAAAGTCAAGCAGGAGATGGTGAGAGATGTTCTCATTGCATAACAACAACAAGGTAGCAGGATCATGGAAACTACCTGACTGTGCTCCCAGTATTATATAACATAATGTGCACAGAAAATTTGGACTTTTATGATAAATGAGTTACAAATGCAAATTCTCTAAAAGCCATGTACGTGACCGTGTCAGTACAGAACAGTGAAAAAATGACTGAAATCACACTCAATCTGGTATTTTTACTACCTGTGAAAAAGTATTTTGTTCTCGTGCAGCCAAAATCCCCTGTGAGGAACTTCTAGCTTATCATTCTACAGAGATTAACAATTAGGTCTCATCATGTACAAAACTCTTTTAAAGAGCAGCCGCTGACAGAGTGTGTCCAGTAATGTCACACTTGAGCATCAATCTGTCAAATCAAGGGTTCACAAACGTGCAGATGTACTAAACCCTAACCCTACCGTCCCATTCAGCTTTCGTACCCTGCGTTCATTTTGGCCATTTTTATGCCTATAGATATATACCAAACGCTGCAATACTGCCACCAACAATGGGGGCAGTATTGAGCAATTTGGCCAACAGGCCAAGCTAGAGCAGCAAAACTCAACAAAAAAGAATCATATGAAATTTTTTTTTAACTTAATCAAGCTTTCTGAGGAAAGATTGCCAAAAATAGAGAGATGTTAGAAACCTTAAACAAGTTTATGGTGTTAGCTCACCTTGGCACAAGGCAAGGCCGCACATATAGGGCGTATAAAGGGGAGAGCTTTCTGGGCCCAGCCAAACTGGGGGCTCATAGAGGTGTGCAAAATCCTGATCTATTGTTAGGTTAAGCTGTGACAACCAGATTTTATCTTTAAATAAATAAAAATAAAAAAGGGGGAAAATTAAGTTTATTTATTTATGCTTTGATACAAAAAAAGCCTTTTTCCAAATGTAAACAATTTTTCTTTGAATAGAATTACCTTTGCATTGGTAATGTTAACAATGTGGTAAACAATGTGATAAAAAAGTAAGCAGTAGTAAGTAGAGCTTAGCTGAGACAACGTTAATAGAAAACCTGAACAATTGTGAAAAAGCAGCAATGATGGGTAAAAAGGCAGCAAGAATGTCTTAAAAAAGTCAAAAGTACCTGGATGCAGCAGAGGACCTTAACCCCATACTGGAAGTCAGAAAATCGCCACCATATCTCGTCGTCTGGTACCAGAAGTCGCTTGAACTGAGTTAAAAAGGTTAAAAAGTGTCAAAAAGAAGTGGCAAATGAGGTTAAAAAAAAAGCAAAAAATGGTTAAAAGTAAAAAGAAAAAGGGGTGAATAGTGACAAAATACAGCAGTAATAGGTTAAAAGGTGTCAGAAGACCTGGCAAATGAGGTAAAAGCAGAAATCAGTTAAAAGTGGCAAGGAAGTGGTAAACAGGATGAAAATAGTTTGAAAAATAAAAATGGATGAAAGTGGGATGAAGAAGTGGAAAACATAGGTAAAAATTGCAGGAACAGGATAAAAGTTGCAAAAAGAAATGTCCAAAATGGGAGAAAAGCAGCAAAAATGGTCTAAAAGTGGCAGAAATTCGAGAAAAGCTGCAGAAATTGTTTTTTAAAAAAAAAAAAAAAAAAAAGGAAACACAATTAAAATAGGTTGAAATGACAAAAAGAAGTTGCAAAATGGATAAAAAAAAAAACCCTGCGGAATCGGGTTTAAATTAAAAAGATATGGTAAAAATTGGTGAAAAGTGGCAAAATAGGTCAAAAAGTGGCAAAAGATGTGACAAATTACAGCAAAAAGCTGCAAAAATGGGATAAAAATTGTAAAAAAAAATGCAAATTATGGCAAAAAATTAGCAAAAATGTGTAAAAAGTGTTCAAAAACAATCCAAATACGGCAAAAAGCAGCAGAAATGGGTTAAAAGTGGCAAAAACTGTTGGTAAATTATGGTTGAAAATTAGCATCAACTTTTAAAAAGTTTCAAAAAGAAGTGGCAGATAAGGGTAAAAGCAACAAATATAGTTTTCACAGTGAAAAAACATCAAATAAGGGCAGTAAATTGGTTAAAAATTTGGGTTGAAAAGTAGCAAAAATAAAGAACGTCAAAATCAGAACCCAATTATAGTTTTACACACTTTTCAGCTCCAAGGTAACTGTTAGCCAAGACACTAGCATAAATGCTACTGATCCATCAAACATGCACTGACATCATCAATAAATCACAACAGCTGAGGGTCCATTCTCTGGTTTTTCAGACGTCCAGACGACTCAGTGGGCAGACCTGGCACAGGGACAGACGGACAGAGCAGCAACAAAGGAGTTGTGTAGCTCTGTGAGAGACAGCGACCTCTAGTGGAGTCATTTATAACGTCCACTTCAACATAACAGATGCGTTTCAGTACAACAGATCCTACAACAGGTCTACTGTTGAACGTAATGGGAACTAAAATGAGCTTTAAGAGGACAGCAGGCTGTTTATGGGCCTTGAATTTCATTGACATTTGATATTGTTGCTTTGTTTTTAAGTTTCACTCAATTGTTTCAATAAAATGCGAGTCCATCCTGCGAGTTTTCTCACCTGTGAGTAAAGCTTTGGAAAGGGCACTGGGGGTCTTGTTAGCCTGTGATTCCATCATGTCTACGCTGGTATTTTCTCCTATCTGTTCATCTAGAAGCTGGTCTGTCCTATCAGTGTCTATCAGGCTCTCCCTGCTCCTCTACCATCCATGTAACAACCTTAATGAGAAACACATGTTACATGTGAGTGAACAACGGGTCTCTGGGTTTCCAGGTTATGTAGGCTAGAGGCCTGTAAAGGGCATCCTCAGCCTAGTCATTACAGCGTCTACAATGCTGTAATTTAAAAACTGACCAAATATCATAATTTTAAGCTACGTCTACTCTAACAGTTAGAGCTGTCCCCTCACAGCACGGAGGACCACGCTTCCAGCCGCCCGGCTTTTCTCTGCTGACTCTGAGGGTTGAGAATGACCATTAAATGCTGCCAATTGTGTCTGCTGGAACACACGACCAAACCGGAGGTACTGCTGGGATAAGGCGACATCACTGCCAAAACTAATACCACTTAATAAGCTAAGACTTCAGTCGGTCAGTATAACAGAGGATATCCAGAAGACTATGAAAAAAAGCACTGCTATATCAGCTTTTCTCTCACTTCCTCGTCCTCTTTGTCTAATAAAAACCCTCCCATTATATATTAGCTGATGCCATCTTCCCATTAATAAGGTCATCCCTTGATTTATTGTTTTAATCTCTCTCTCTAAACTACAGTAGCTCAGGTTTCAGGAGGAAGTTGACGAATGGAATCCCATCAGGTGATGACGTTTGCTTTATTTGAGTGATTTCAATCTCAAAAGTGATAAAAAGCTCAGTCACCTCAGCCAAGGAGGTCATGTTTTTCCTTCCTTGTTTCTTTTTAGTTTGAAGCTGCCAGGGGAGAATGTATAATAGCCTCTAGATACACTCCCAAACTTCATTATGACGTAGATGGGAAAAAGCCATTGTTTTTACAAAGCCACCAGAAATGGGCAATTTTTAGCTTTAGTTCACCTACTTACCAGTCTCCCTCAGGATTCTACCCTCTAACCCTGTGCTGTATTTGTTGTACCTGGGAAGTCATTACAAATTCTTAAATTTATTGAACCTCTTACTCTGATTCCTGTCCTTGTTTTTGTAGCCCCGGCCTTGTTTTGCCTCATTATTTTAAAAGGAAATAATTATCTGCTACAGCTGCTGCCGTCCAAGCACTAGAAGTTAAAAACACTTTCATGTTTAACACAAAAAAAGCGCTAAAAGAAAGTTTTCCAGAGTTGCTTGGCAACAGCACTACCAAACCAGCACCTCCTGTGCCTCCAGTATGTGGTTTTAAGGCCAGAAGAAAGAAGTGGCCAGTGGAGACGGAGGCTGAAATGTCTGTTTTGTGAAATATGAAGCCTAGAGTCGCTGAGAATCTGGGAGAAATTTAACTTCAGGTCCAAACATCAGATCAGGACAATTCTCAAATTATATTTCAGAGGGTAAAGCAGTATCAAAAGGTAGAACAGTATCATTTCAAATTGTAAAAAGCATTTTTTTTTTCTTTTTTTTAGGATTTGACCAGGTGGAAAAACAAACTCAGGTCGAGCAAACGTTCCAGAGGCCTGTTTCTGTAGTTCCAAACAATGGGTCACCTTCCCAGTAGCACGAATCTTCCTAGTAGCCCATACAGCATTATAAACTCTTGCTCTGATAGGAGGAGACCTGGGGAGTCTCTGAAGGGTGTCTACAGGTAATAAAACCAACTGTGACCCCGCCTCATGGGCCGTTCAAACAGCAGATTAGCTGCCAATGTTGCACTGCTTTCCCAGCTTTAACTTCAGTTTTAGCACAGTCATTAACTGGCAAACAGGAACACTGCAGAAAGCCCACCGATATTCAAAGAAAGGACTCACAACTCTTCTCCCACTGCCCAAGAAAGATACGACCCCTAGAGCTGATTCTTGGACAGCACAAGACTTTTCACTTGGAATGAAAAATGGCAAAATGAGTTAAATATGGGTTGACAAAATGGATGGAAATAGTGGTAGAATAGGATAAAAAAGTAGGGAAAGTTGGTTTAAAGAGGCAAGAATGAGTAAAAAATGGCAAAATTGATAGATATATGTGTTAATGGTTAATCATGGGTTAAAAAGTGGCAAAAATTGGTTAAGAATGTAAAAAATTGATGGAAAAAAAAAAAAAATTAACTCTGAAATGACAGGGGAAATGCTAGTTGCACTAAAGCTACCGATCCAGTGGAGTGATATCATTGACAGATCACAGCTGGGGAGGGTCCAGTCTCTGGGTTTCCAGGGGCCCAGCCTGTGTGCAGGCCTGCATACAGGCACATAAAAGTATGCCACCCTGTTTATGTGGCTGTTCGACACAGTAGCTCTTTACACGTACAACTGCTACCAAATGAAACCTTACAGCTCACTACCAAAATTATGGGTGCATCATGTTTTCTATCTGCCCCGTCTGGGATGGGTTAATCCGGCTGAATGTGTTTATTTTCTTCCCAGACAAGGCGCATGGAAAAGCAGCTCTGACACGTTGTAAACACCCAGATTGGACAGTGGATGGAATGGTGTCACTGAAACCGGACCTCTGCGTAATGATACGTAATGACTGCGTTAACATGCAAGAAAACATGATTCAGAGATGCCGGAGGTAGAAGGTGATGGAACCCAGATTCAGGTAGACACACGTACAAACACGACAAATGTATACAACTATCACGACTGCATGCATGTGCAACCATCCAGTGTATCCACAGTAATGACTGGAACAAATACACATGGTTAGTTTGACCTTTCACCTTTCCACTGATCCAACATGGCCCTCCTCTTCCAGTAAACTCTCTCCATGACTTTCCAGTAATGGCTACTTTGTGTATACATGGTCTTCAAACCACAGAACGGCACATGACGGAAACTGATGGGAAAAAAATTGAAGATTGGAGTGACTAGTCATGTATTAGCTGGAAACAAAATGACATGTGAAACATTGTGTCCAGGTCTTAAAATACAATGGTTAAAGATGGTGAACATGTTGAATCGATTATCACCAACTGTAGCTCTGCCATAAAAGGAAACGCTGCCATGTTTCTGCCTCTACTTTATATTTATGCTGGGGAAGCGTTTCAAACTGGTCAGGATTTGTTTCCCTAGCACACCTGAAAATGTCAAACCTGTATCCCATTATTTTCCAATCAAATGCAATTGAAATGCTCATGATCAGGCTGTGGTGTGACCTCAGTGGCCCGGTCATCAGGAAGCTGGGTGGCTATTGGCTGCCTGTCGCTGTAGCGGAGGGTTATGGCTCCTGCTAAATCTCCAGGGAGGGCTGTAACAGTGCAGAACAACAATAGAGCTGATGCTGTGTTTAGTCTGCGTCTGCAGGGGCTTACAGCAGATTTTGCACTTTGAAACAAGACCCCGGCTCTCCACCAAAGACTTTAAGACTCTCTTGCAGTCAGCTTATTACATCTTAGTTTACTTTTCATCTGAGGCCAAAGCACACACAAACACACACATCATCACACCCAGACCAGAACCAGAAGCATAAACTAAGATCCAGTGCCTTTCAATCTCCTCTGGCCATCTTTTGATACTGCTGTGCAGTAGAGGAGAGTGAAAATTATGGAGAAGGCCATGTGGTAGGGGAGACGTAGATTAATGGTCTATTTTAAAATGTAAGACCCCAGATTACATCACACCCTATTTCAATGTGAAAAGTGAAAATGTTACAACTTGCTTTTCCATAACTTCACCAAAAGGAATGAGGAATTAGATGTGCCCTTTTTGCCAAATATTTCAGCGGTTCTTTATCAAAGAACCACAAGCTTTGTGTCACTTAATGGCCCTTTTTAAGCCTCATGCAAAGTGTTTTGGCACACAGACCTGGTTTCTTTCCCAGTTTGATCCGATCCAATTTTTCCTTTTTTTTCCAATACCAATTCCAATTTATACCAATGTAGTTTAAATAGCAAATTAACTAGCACTTCTATTAGCACCCAGTGGCTTTTAAATGAGTAGTGGTTAGGCCCAAAACTGATGCTTTTTATCTTGAGGACCCAGAAAACAGCTGTGCTTTAGACCACCATAAACCTGCTCTTAAGTCTAGATTCTGTGTTGCAGTGTATTCCAGATATTTAAGAGCACAATTAGCAGAATGGGTGCACATTGGCAAGTTTACAGTGCTCTTCTATTGAGCTTGTTCTGTATTCAGTTTGCACAATGTTGCATCTAGTTTATTATCAGTGCATTGTGTCATCAGTGCCATGCTTTCTCCAGTTCACATTCTGTCTAATGCACACAGAAACACAGGCAGAATCATAACAAAAACTTTCATGCACAAAAGAATGGCATGCATAACTATGTGTCCCTGAAATCATATCCAGAGATTTGTGCAGAGAAAATAACAAAATAAAAAATGATTGCTTCCTTTTTATGTGATGTCTTGCTCACAAAGCATTAGCTCATGTAGATCTTGTCCAGTCTTGTTAGGTTGTTAGGAGATTTTACTAAATATTTTGTTTCTCTTCACAGTCCCGCTGTCTTCGCTGGTTCTTTCCAGCCCCTGTGCCACATAGATTCATCTGGATTTTTAACAAGGACAACCTGTTGTGGGTCTACCTGACTCCAACTACAGCATTTTTATTATCATTAATGCCTCATCTATTAACATTTCTTACTTCTATAATCACAACTAGAACAGTTTCATTGAATCAAAGAGCGATACTGCTATACAGCTATATTTGTTAATAACAATTTTCTCAATTCATTACCATCATAGCTGCTAATAATACGACACTGTATTGTTTTCAATTTTTATCATGTCTGTTTTCTATCCATCATAGATGTTCCTTTTAATTTTTCCACATGTTGCTATCATCATCAATAAAGTTACGACGATTTCTTTCAAAATGGGAGACAATTTTATGGCCACAACATTTATACATTAATTTTAATTTGTTGTTTTGTTGTTTCTCTTGTCCCTCTCCTCTTTTTGCTTTTCTCCACCCCTACTCTTCCTTCTAGTCCTTTCCAACCCCCAGTGCAGCTTCAGCAGAGAGCTGTAAACATGAGCCTGGTCTTTTCGACAGTCCTGCCCTACAGTTAGAGAAGGTTTATGTTGCCATTGTGACGGGGATAAATACTGCTCTTGCTGTGACCACGGTGATTAACGCTGGTCTTTATTATAATAGGGTGTAGTCTTCTTTATAGCCGGTCTGTTATAAAAGGGCCACAACAGAGCGTACAGTCTAGTCTCTTTGTAAAGGATCTTGAGATAACTTTGGTTATAATTTTGCACCATACAAAGAATAATTGACTGATTGAGTTCACCATGTAATAGATTATTTCTGATGTTGTGGGAAATCTTCAAGGTATATAACTTAAAAAATCCACAACCATTATAATTCAGACAGTGCCCTGTGTTTATTCCATGTGCTCAGTGGTATGAGAAGGAACAAAATTTAATTTGTAGGCTGGTGTTTGGTCCATTTAAGAACGCTAACCCACTCTCACACCCAACTCTTCATATTTTGCTGAACGGTTGAATACTATCGAGCATCTGGCTTGTAAGAGTTGACACTGTGAGGGCCCAGGATTTACTTGCATTAACCTTATGTTAATGTATGCATCTCAAACACGCTCACACTCAGGGTGTCTTGGTTTACTTAGTGACCATGTTAACTAGTGACTTTCACTCGCCTGTGTTCATAATTTTGGTCATTACAAAAGACTTTAACAGTCCTTACAAATAACTAAGGGTGTGAGAAAAAAATCAATACAGCATAGTATCAAGATATTTTGTCTGGTGATATATCGTCTTGTCCACCGAGTATTGATTTTTTTTTCTTCAAATCAATCGCTAATATGAACTGAAGTCTATGATAAAGGAAAAATAAAATTAACTGTTTGGATAATTGTTTGTCCAGTGAGGTCGGCAGAGGTGACGGTCATAGAGCAGGAGGAAGTTAGTACAACAAACATGGCAGCACCAGGGGAAGGACATTAGGAATGCAAGCAGGGCACGAATGAGATGGACATGACACATGAGGTTTGCAAGAAGTGTTACATGTAAATAAAATACCACAGAAATACGACAAACATGAGAGCAGGACTAATGCCAAATCAGCTAAACAGTTGAAAAAATGAAATAGATCGCAATATATCACAATGTATGGAATTGCAGTACTTAATGTATTGCAAAATGCTTAAAATCGCAATATTGAGTCTTGACCCAAGTATCGCGATAATTTCGTATCGTGGGGCCACTACTGATTCCCACCCCTACAAATAACCCTTTGTTTAGCTTCTACTAAGACAGAACCTCCTCATCAGATGTGTGCTTGATTAAAAACTAAACTAAAACAGCCATTGACACACTTGACTCAACGTCACCACTTTGCACAGTCACATTTTAAACTACCACACTGATCTTATTTTCATTGTTTTTACAGGTTTGAACATTGATTTTCAAAAACAATTTTCCATCCCAGGGAGTTTGACGGTCATGTTTGTCAGTGCAGAGACAACAAAAAGTAAAGATGTGGAGAATAAACCAGTAAACCAGAATTGCAGACTCTATTAATCAGTAGGAAAGAAGATATAGAATTTCTCCTAATTTACATCCTGACACACTCATATCAAACTTTCTCTATTTTTATTCCAAAGACATATTTTTTGTCTGTCATCTTACGTCACTAGCACCAACTGTCCTTTAAACTCCCCAGGGCAGATGTTACATAGTTGGACAGGTATGTAGGTTACTTTGGAACAAACTGGCTTTAAATATTTGAGTGTTAGACCAAACACACACTCATATAACTTGTCTCTTTCAGACATCTTCTGGTTTCTGTGGCTTCTCAGCAGCCCAGAAGGACTCTTGTCTAAATAAATGTCAACTCGCAACCAGGGTTTTAAAAAATCCCCGGCATACTGAGGGAGAATCGGCCCTGTCAATCACATCACGCATCAGCATGCCCCTGGGTTATGAGCTACTACTCTGGTGGGCTCTCCCTCCTCCCCATCCCACCCTCCCTCTGTCCCGCTGCCATAACAATGGGGAGGGATGTGGAAGTCCAAAATCCACAAATGATCAGGTGCTGAGCGTTTACAGGGCTCGTGTCTTGCAGCTCAGCTGAGCAGAGGCCAGCTTTTTTGTATTTGTCTTAGCAAGCGCTCAGTCCTGGGCTGATTATTTTTAAGGCTAAGGAAGTTAAGGCTTCTGTCTGACTTGTGGTTAAAAGCTATAATAAAGCTTTTAACCTGCTGCTGAACCAGAGCTAAAAGTCGGTTTCCATATCACTTCCCTGTGAAGACGGCACAAGTGCCATGCCACCTTTAGTGCATGTTTAATGCTTTAAAGCATCAATCTGTAAGTTTTCACTTTAAAATAGTAGTTTCAAAACTTATATGTTAGTACAATTACTCTCAACAGGGAGAATAATGTCAATTTGGTTTCCACAGAGTGCCCATGTTTCAGTATTATATAACTTTCAATGGGGGCCACAATCCTCTGGCTCAGAGTACAACACTAGTTAACATACCAAAGAAATACTTTTTGGTAAATGGCTGAGGCTAGGATGGAAGAGGAGAATGAACAACAGGAGAAAAAGTGATGACAAAAGCTATTTTGTTTTTAAGCACAGTGCAGTTATCCATCAAAATAGACAGGAAAATGATAAACCAGGAGCCGTTTACCCTCTTTTAGTAAATATTTATGTCCACAAACCTCTGGTGTGACTGAAGGTTTCTGTGGTACAGTGTCACAAGAAAGATAACCACTGTACGAGTACACTTCCAGTTTGTGCTTTCCAAAGTAAAGGCCAAGTTTAGCCTCTCTATGGAGAAAATCCTTTGGTTTGCACAGAATGCTTTTATTTTGAATTCTCCCCAGCTGAGTTCTGCTTTGAGTCCGCAAAAATTTTGCTAAAAGGCTGCAAGTCTAAAGAGAAAAGAGAAAACTACTGTTGAAGAAAACTCAGATTAAGTCTTGACTAGAGTTTGCCAAAGGGCATGAGCGAGACTCCATGGTCAAGTGCAAGAAAGCTCTTTGGTCCGGTGAGACCAAAATGATGCTTTTTGGCCATACGACAAGATGCCATGTAGTCGCCACAAATACACCATCCTCACTGTGAAAGCATGGTGGTGGCAGCATCATGCTGTGGGGATGCTTCTTAGCAGCCAGCCCTGGAAGGCTTGTAAACTTAAAGGGTAAAATGATGTATCAAAAATAAAGGAAAATCAAGAACAATCTTATTCAACCTGCAAGAAAATTACGGCTTCGGAGAACATTTATTTTCCAGCAAGACAATAACCTGGAATATACAGCAAAAGCTGCACAGAAATAGTTTAAAGACAACAAGGTGAATGTTCTGAAGTGGTCATGTCAAAGCCCAGACCTCAGTCCAAGTGGGAATTTGTGGCTGGTTTGGAAAAGGGCTGTTCACACCTGATACCTGTGAAACCTGACAGAGCTTGAGCAGTTTTGCAAAGATTCAGTGTCCACATGTACAAGTCTGGTTGAGATCTATCCACACAGACTCAGTGCTGTGATTGCAGCCAAAGAGTATCTACTAAATACTGACTTGAAGGGGGTGAATATTTATGCAGTCACTTATTTAATCTTAAATATTTTTCCTTGCATATTTTTGATAAATTGACATTATTTATTAGATACATATCACACATTATACACAAATCAAAGTTCAGTGGAGAGTACAACCTGTATCTTCTAAGAATTATTCACAATATGGAGTGTCAACATCCCAGCATTGGGACTTTACAACCACACACACAGACAGCAGCCATGTTTGACAATGGGAATAGGATTTTTTTCTCCCCACAGAGAAACACACACACACATGCATTACACATTCCAGATCTGGTAACATGAAAGTTTCGCTGAACCCTGATTAACAGTGTCACAGTAAATCACAGGGTTGATTTCAGCTCTAAACCAGACCTGAGGCTGATTGGAGGGATATGAGTAAATGACTGAAGAGGGGGAGCAATGAAAGGAAATAATGGACAAGAAGACAAGGGGAATTAGGGAGGAGGAACAAGGGGAAAAAGTGGTCACAGAACAGAAGTAGTGGAAGAGCGGAGACAGACAACAGCTGGGCAGAGAGGGGTGACACATGAAAACGTGGAAGTGAGGAATTTCAAAGTAATAAAGAGACAACGAGGGATTTCCTTCAGTGAGCTGTTCAGTTTTTGACACTGATCAACCTTGACATTTCTATGTAATTAGACAGTGTGAGTAGAAGTAGCAGTGAGCGTGGGCCGTGTTTGTCTGTACACATGTTTCTGCTTTATTGTGAACTCTGCCGACTACAGTTGGGCCGGACCCAAGATGGCAATAAAGCTGGAACATGTTGATAGAGGGAGAGAGAGATAGGCTGAGATGAGGGAAAGAAAGAAACAGGGATACTCACTAAAAGATGACAGATAAACAGTAATGTCTTTGTGGGTAAGGTGTTTAAATTCATAGCTTTGATTCTACACTACCCAAGCATGTAGGTCTATCAACAGGTTTTCTTTTCTTTGATTACTTTATTTACTTCTAATTTGACAGGACAGCTGTATAAAGAAAGGAAATGTGGGAGGGGAGAGTGGGGGGGTGATATAGACCTAAAAACTTCATGGTTAAGAGCTGAACCTGCGATGAGTGCAACAAAGACTTTGGATGTCTCGTCTACCAACTGAGCTGAACCAGCGCCACAACCACATGCTAAGTGCTGTTTTCTATGGTGGCTCAGTACTTGATTTCTAAACAGTGTGGGCTACCACATGGCAGATGTGATATCTTCTATTTGTAGCATTTTCTTTTCATGAGATTTTGATCTCATGCTTAAAATGTTCAGTCTTTAGTCACCGATTTCAGGCTGAAAGAGGAAAAAAAGAAGTGTTACACATTGTACTTTCAGTGACTGAAAAGGTAAATGCTTCAATCACAGTCTCACATTAAGGAAAATACTCAGATTTGCTGTGCCTCTAAAAGGACAATTAAAGATTGATAGCTTTCTCATATCTGTCTTTTGTCTTTTCGACGTTTGTCTTTTCTTCTCCCAGGTAGTTCCCTTGCAGACTGAATGAGATTTTATTTCATGTTGCTACATGTATTTTACTTTCTACCTTTGCAAGCCCTCCAGAGCCAGCTGCAGAGGAGCATCCCCACAGCATGATGCTGCCACCACTGTGCTTCACAGTGGAGATAGTGTATTTGTGGCAATGTGTTTGGTGACCACCAAACATAGCACTGTGTCTGTTGGCCAAAAAGCACCATGTCGTTATCATCAGAATAAAGAACTTTCTTCCACTTTACCATGGAGTCTCCCACAAGCCATTTAGGTCATTTTCACACCTGATTGTCCGGGGGACTCGGTCCGTTTTGGAACGGAAATTGCAACAATGTTGCACTTTCCTTTGGTTTGGTTTGCATTCATACTGCTCTTTGTTAAACTGACCAAACCATCTGAACACCTACAACATCTGCCCGCTAGGGGAGCTGTTGTCACAAACAAACGGCGACCAAGAAGAAAAGCCGACGTAGAAGAAGACAAAGCGGGGAAATCCAGCTCCTTCCACCTGCCTTTTCTCCACATAAACAATGAAAAAAACACAGAATTTACGCTGTCCTGGGGTTTCTGCTCTTGCATTTGGGCATAAGGAGCAGCCAGCAAGACGGTGAGCTGTCCAACATGTTGTTCTTTACACAAGATGAATAAATAAGCACGGACTACAACATGTTGCCATGGTTACACAGACACCAAGCGAGGTACTGACATGTTTTTGAGTGTATTAAATCACATCTAAATCCTTATATCATTACACTTCATGCCACTTCCTGTCTTTGGTTCACAAGTTGCTCTGCTTTGCTTTCACACCTCAAACAAACCGCACCAGGGTTCGGTTGAAAGCGGACCGAAACCCCCTGTTTTCAAGCGGACCAGAGTCTGCTTGTTTGGTCCACACCAGAGTTCGTGTGAGCTTTCACACCACCCCAAACAAACCAGACTATCCGGAAAAACAGACCAAAGTTCGTTTAAAGCAGACCAAACAGCTCTGGTGTAAATGCACCCTTAGTGAAACCTAGTCAAGATTTAATTTGAGCTTTCTTTACCAGTGGCTTCCTCACATAAAGCTGGTGAAGAAACCTGGGCAACAGTTGTATGCAGAGTCTCTCCTATATCAGCTGCTGAAGCTTGCATGGTCACTGAGTTTGTGAAGGCGGCCTGATTTTGGCAGATTTACACATGTGCTATATTCCTTCCATTTCTTTACAGTGGATTTTACTGAACTCTTGGAGTGTTCTTTTGTCTTCATGGTGTAATGGTAGCCAGGAATACTGATTAATCAGTGACTGGACCTTCCAGGCAGATGCCTTCATACTATAATCACTTGTGACACACTCAGTAAAAAAAAGGAAGAAAAAAACACACTGCAGTTCCTCATTCTGGCCACTTGAGGCAAGCTTTAGAATCACTGAATGGCACATACATAAAACCCATGTTAAAATACTGAATTTTACTTGAAAAATAGACATATTCAAGGTGTGGCTCAAAAAGCAATGAAAGACAGAAAAGACAGATAATGTCTAATATAAGCTGACACTTTTATTTACTCCTGTAAATCATAATCTGTCACTCAGTGATACATGTAGCTATCTTTACATGGAGCCCTGCAACAAAACATACGCCAGGGAACATGCTGCCGTTCGTATTCTGGCTAATTTCAAAGAAAATGTTTCAGAATGTTGACGGTGTGAGCAGAAGGAATAGCAGATGGAAAGAATGAAACAGAACGTGTCAAAAACAAGAGGAGGGGAAATACTGGCAACAAGTAGGAAACCTCCGGTAAATGCGTCAGCCTGGAAGGTGACACCTCTGAACCAATGAAAGTTTCCACTCCACAGACACACACCTCCACACACCCACACGCTCACATGCATGTTTGGGTTGCCATGTTTGTTGAGCAGTTTGAGGCGTGTTGTTTGAAAGGAGGGGTGGACTTTAGGAGAAGACATGGTGACTGTGGTGTTGGTGTTGGGTGGGTACATAGGTGGCGACATGGGTGTGTTTGGGGTGGGGTGACTGCATGTGTATGTGAGGGTGTGTGTCGGGGTGTGGTATGTTAAAGTGTGTGTTTATGTCCTGGTGGCATGCAGCAGTCATCTGTGCATAAATAGGAGTGTGTCAGTGGTAGGTAAAGTGATGATGATGTCATGGGTATTTTTCCAATATGTGCCTCCGTGTGTGTGTGTGTGTGTGTGTGCAATGGCATGTGAAGGCTATGGGTATTTAAAGTGCCTATAAAAGGTATTCACCCTCTTGGATGTTCGACCCTTATACTGATTTTATAAATCAATCATGGACAATATAATTTGGATTTTTGGCAAGATAAAAACTTTAATGTCAGAGTGAAAACAACACATGTAAATTAAGAGACTGCATAAATATTCACCCTCTTTAAAGTAACTGACCTAATTCAATAGACGTTCAGCCAATGGTGCTATTAGTCCCATAGTTAGTGAAATGGGGATCTCCTGAGTGCAGTGAATGTGTCTCAAGTGATTGTAGTATAAAGACAGCTGTGTCTGGAAGGTCCAGTCACTGATTAATCAGTATTCCTGGCTACCATTACACCATGAAGACAAAAGAATACTCAAGATGATAGGTTATTGAAAAGTAGTCCCAGAATGGAAACAAAAATGTTTTCAAGGCAGTGGACATCTCTGGGATTTCAGTCAAATCCATCATCAAGAATATGGCACATGTGTAAATCTGCCTACATCAGGCTGTCCTCACAAACTGAGTGACCGTGCAAGAAGGGGACTAGTGAGAGAAACCACCAAGACACTCATGACTACTCTGAAGGAGTTAAAGGCTTCAGCAGCTCAGATGGGAGAGACTCTGCATACAGCTGTTGCCCAGGTTCTTCACCAGTCAAATCTTTATGGGCCACTGTTGAAGAAAACTCAAATTAAATCTGGGCTAGAGTTTGCCAAAAGCGTGTGGACACTCCATGGGGAAATTTCTTTGATCAAATGAGACCAAAATGGTGCTTTTTAGCCATCAGACTAGATGCTATGTTTGGCTTACACCAAACACTGCACATCACCACAAACAGACCATCCCCACTGTGAAGCACGGTGGTGGCAGCATCATGTTGTGGGGACGCTTCTCAGCAGCTGGCCCTGAAAGGCTTGCAAAGGTAGAGGGTAAAATTAATGTGGTTAAATAAAGGAAAATACTGGAGGAAAATCTTACTCAGTATACATGAGAACTACGGCTTAGGAGAACATTTAATTTCCAGCAAGACAATGCCCTGAAGCATACAGCAAAAGCTACACAGAAATGGTTTAAAGACAACAAGGTGAATGTTTCTGGAGAGGCCAGGTCAAAGCCCAGATCTAAATCCAGAAGACAATTTTGGGCTGGACTTGATAAGAGCTGTTCACAACAATTCCTGTGTAGTTTTGCAAAGAAGGATGGAATAAACTTGCGGCCTGACTGAGACCTATCCACACAGACTCAGTGATGTGATTGCAGCCAAAGGTGCATCTACTAAATACTGACTTGACGAGGGTGAAAATTCATGCAATCTGTTATTTTGCATTACATATTTTTATTTAATTGACATTGCTTTGTAGAATGTTTTCATCTTGACATTAAAGCTTTTTTTGTGTTGTTTTTTTTTTTTGGGGGGGGGGGGGGGTAAAAATCCCAAACACAATGGCCATGATTGATTTATAAAATCAATAAAAAATTCCACCATCCAAGGGGGTGAATACTTTTTATGGGCACTGTATTTCTGTGTGAGGCGGTCTATTATCATTTTACCTAAAACTGTAAAAAACATCTAGACTGACGCTCTCACTTGTAGATAATCTGCAAGCAGGCAAATGTTTAACCAAGGAGTTTATTCTATCTATAACAAGATAAAATAACAAGATACAAGATACAAAATTGCCAGTCATGTTGCAGGTTTATCAATTAACTGAAGCTGTGTGCTTGCATGTTTAGAAGTGCTGTAAATGTGTTCCTCTCAGCTACCGTGGGTGCAGGCCTCCCTTGTGGTGCTGGCATGGCACCTCCAGTCAGCTGCCTGTAAAGCTGTCAGTAGGGACCACAGACCCAGGAGGTGCCCAGCACTAAGCCCTGTTAAAAATCCACACATCACCCTGCTGGGTTTGTTACTGAAAAACAGGCAGTGTTTACATGTTTCAGGGCATGTGGTCGGGGTGAAAAAGGGGGAATTAAAGGAAAGAGTAGAGGGAGGGGGCTTTGGTAGGGCATGTTGCATATAATGTTGCTAATCCCCTTTAAAAGCTGTAGATCAGTTGCTGATTCTGTTTCTAAAACAGAAAAAGGTCCTGTTAGCTGTTTACTACTGAGCGCTTAAAGAGAAAATACCACTATATGAGGTCATTACCTGAGGTTTCTATCATTCACCGTGGCAGATCATATTTCTCTCAGAGTATAATTGTGTCTACCTGCAGCTAATTATTTGTGTAAACCTGAGCAGGCTACTGCTGCTGGGTTTTATGGGATATATTAGTTATTTTAAATGACGTTGAGCACAGCAGGAAAACAGTAACAGGTAGTTAAAAAAAGGCTGAGTGTGTATGTGTGTTTGTGATGGTATGGGATATGCTTCATAGCTGTGCCACACAAGAACTCATAAAGTTAATAGACGCATTTAAGAGAAAAGGTGACTCACGAACCAATACCTGATATTATTGATTTGAATTAAATTTAATACGTTGTTAAACAAGCTCATAACTTTTGGAAACAGTATGCTTTAAGTATCTTAAGGACATTGTAACCTAAGGCATTATATTTATCTAATCTGTGTATTTATTGAGGATATATTTTAGATGCTTGTTCATTCCTACTATTGTGTCAGCTGCTTCACACTCAGATCTAGGCTATATATGCCACTTTAAGCATGGATGTCCTGTAGATGTTGCAAAGATATGTCATGTTTATTTTCCTTAAATTGTGGGAATTTCTGCCCATTCATTCTAGAAAGTAGTTATGAGGTCAGGCACTGATGTTGGACGAGAAAGCCTGGCTCATAATCTCCATTCCAGTTCATCCCAAAGGTGCTCAGTGGGGTTGAGGTCAGGCCTCTGTGCAGGCTGGTCCAGTTCTTCCACACTAACAAACCACCAGTAAAAACTAATTAAAACTAAACTGAAATTGAACACAGAAAATGAAACGACATTAAAAATAAAAACTAATGAAAAATCCAAAACTATTATAACCTTGCATCACAGTACCACACTTGAAGTCACTGAGCTCTTCTGCATCACAAATGTTTCCAGATGGAGAATGCATGGCTGTTCAGCATTCATTCAGCTGTGTTTGAAAGATGATTTCAACTTAACTTCAAAAGGAACATTTTACCTTAT
Organism: Cheilinus undulatus; assembly: GCF_018320785.1. Taxonomy (NCBI): domain Eukaryota; kingdom Metazoa; phylum Chordata; class Actinopteri; order Labriformes; family Labridae; genus Cheilinus; species Cheilinus undulatus. Next base: position 10,226,958 of record NC_054884.1, on the reverse strand, counting down.
CATTCAAATTCCCATAGGCACTTTGACTGTAAGAGATTTTTGACTATTCCAAATGTTTGGACTGCAAATTTAATGCAGCATGAAGATGTACAATATTCTAACCGATTTTACTTTTCACATCTAACCCAACTAATAATTAGAAGATAAACAAGCTGATCAAACACTAAGCCTTAAATAATGAGTTCATCTCTGTCTAGAGTTATGATTGAATCTACTAAGAACTTTGTCTCTCCAATGGTAGAGTATTTATTTTACGTTTTTTACACCATCAGTCATTTTGACAGAGTACATGTTCCTTTTTCCAGATTGGGCATCCCTTAATTTGGATAAAATTTCTTGTATAAACTAGAAATATAAAAACATATTCACATGTAAAATCCCATTAGCGGCAGCATGTGAGAGGCTGTAGATTTGTTGCTTTTTAAACTGTGGTTTGGTACAGAGCAGAGGTGAAGTCAGATAGACAGACTGCAGACCTGTTCACAGCACCACCACAAAGTAATATGTCTGTGCCAGCCAGACTCGGCCTCTGGTTCAGTCCTGGCATGGACCAAAGACCCGGAGCAGGCACCTTTCATGTTGCTTTCACAGGCTTAGCTCCTACTTGACAGAGAGACGTTAGCAGTCATTACCGCTGCAGCAGGACGTGGTATGAAGTGATGTCTGTGTGTGTTGGTGGATTTTATGATCAGTTCATCTTTTATTTCTCACTAATGTGTCACTTCAAGAGCGGCTGAAAGGTTTGTCACATTGTGAGAATTCCATTAAGTTCAGGCTCTCGGCCAATTCAAATGGAGCAGGCTTTGACGAGCTGTAAACACACACATGCACATGAACATGAACATGGGAGGCATGACTAGTGATGGAGTTCAGCCAGTACCCCAAACTGGAGGTCAAGACTGATCTAAGATCATCTGTGTTCTCTTCAGTTAATAGAGACCACTATGAATTTAGGAGACCTTGTACATCTGCATTGTTATACCTATTTTCTCTTATGTTACCTCATAGACAGTGGTCACAACAACAGCTATAGCTCCTCCCACTGACTGGCTGAAATATATCATTAAACCCCCTGTCTTCATATTACAGGATGGGGAATGGGGCAAACATTTGAATTAAAGCAAAGCCCTCTGATGCTAAAAAGAGCATATATTTATTCTTAAGTGACATTCATGTAAATAAAGAAATTTTTCCAGTGCCCTCTGCCATGGCACAGAAGGAACAGTGAGACTAAGTGAACCTGAACAGTCAAGCTTTACACCTGAGGTCTACAGTAGACTTTAGGAATTCCATAGAGAGTTGCCTATGTTGACTTCCAGAAGGTGTTCGACACAGTGAGTAGAGATGCCCTCTGGAGGATTCTGGAGTTCCATTGGTCCCACATTCGCTCATCTAGCTGCCCTATATTTTGGTGCAGAGAGTTCTGGGAAGTGTGCCGGATCCACCTTTGACTTCTTCCCAGTTGATTCTAGGGTGAGGTAGGGGTGTGTCTTAGCTCCTATGCTATTCAGTACCTGTATGGACAGGATACTGAGGCAGGTAACGGGGTCAGTGAACTGTACTTTGCTGATGATGCTGTGATCCTTACATAGATTGTAGATGTCCTTTTGGGGGCTTGTAATTTGCTGAGTGAGGAGGCTGAAGCGTTGGTAATGCGTCGGGCCAAAACAAAGATCCAGGCGTTTTGAGATTCCTTGGATGCTGCCCCATTGAATTGGTGTCTGTGAATTGTGAGAGCGTGGACGTTGTAGAGCAGTTCACCTTCTGTGGCAGCGTAATCCACCGATCTACTGACTGCGAGGCTGAGATCAAACACAGACTTGGACTTGTGCTGGGGGCGATGGGTTCTCTGAACAAGACAGTGTATCTGGGCACACGGATGAAGTAATAGTCTTTCAGGTCTTGGTCCTCCCGGTCTTGCTATACTCTTGTGATTCCAGGATGTTGATTGAAAGCCAGAGGTGCCAGCTGAACTCCTTTGTGATGACTTGTCTTCTCCACAATTTTGGGAAGCATTGGCAAGACGATGTGTCTAATGCTGACATGCTAAGGAGATCAGAGATATGAAGGGTCAACTGCTTGAAACGGGAATAGCAGCTGCACTTTTAAGAGCACCTGGTGTGCTTTCAAGGACCTGATCCAGCTCACTGCATACTGGGTGCCCAGGACCCGTGGGCTGGTCACAATGCCAATTGCAACCACACGCGTCATGGAGGCTGCAGCTGGGAGGATACTTGATCAGATGGGGCATGAGCCTGGGGTCCTGGACGATGGCCATCAGGAGGGCAGAGGACCAAGTGCAGAATCGGCATATGCTCCCGTACATGAACTTAGCTGTCATTTTAGAGTGAATAGGTGATCAAGAAATTATAGATGCAACAGTAACATTTCCATGATATAATACTTTGGTTAAAGCAGACTGTGTGATGGTTTGGATCATCGAGGAATGAGGCAATGTGGTCAGTGCAGGAGTGGGACTGACCAGCAACCCACTAACTTTTATTCAATTCAGGAACATTCTCGTCATACATTTGTCATTTTATTGCAAAATGGAAATACAGTTTTACTTTGCAGAGAAGGCTCTGCTCAAAAGTTTCTCCCTGGGTTAGTCAAGCAGCATGTTTTGACTTCCCAGGGGCTGCATAGCTAAAAAAGCCCATATGGATTGAGACATTAATGGCAATTTGAATAATAAAGAAGTCAAAAGCATTTAATCTCTAGTAGCATGACTCTCTATATGAGGGTGCAACAAGTTTAATGCTATAAAGGAGGAGGCTGGGGTGGAGGAGGTAAAGCTTTGGCTGCATCAGCGTGGTGCATGAGCATTAATGCAAGCAGGGATTAGTGTAAAGGACGTCATCTCTAAATACACTGCTGTGTTGAGAGGAAGAGCTGTGATTGGCTGTGGGAGCTGGGAGGCAATAATTAGGATCAGCTGGCTGTCAGTTGAGCATGGTTGTGGGGATGACAACCGTGTCCTGAATGAACTAAAACTGAGTTTCATTTTTATGAGTGCAATATAATTTCTAATAGAGTTAAGTACTTGTAAATTAAAGGGTGGTGTTTGATACTATTTTATGACATATTCAATCATATTACTCTTTTTTCTAGTGCTTGCAACCATTTTTTTAGCCCCCTTACTTGTATCTAAGAAAAGCTGAGTCACCTCAGGGCCACACACCAAACAGTGATAAATCACAATAAAAATTAATATTAATTCAGATTGTTTTCACTGATAAAATTCCAACAGAATGGGCCTAAGCACATGAATTCCCACCAAGAGAAATGCATATAAACTGTTCTGTGTGTGTAAAAATAAACTCTGAAGAATACAGCTTGTTTGCATTGTACCATAACACTTAACTAGAAGCGTATCATCGCCGGGCGCGTGGCCACCTGAGTTTGAAATCCTGGCGTACGGATGGAAGATGGATGGAGACACAGTTACAGCCAAAAATGTGCCGCCCGCAGGACAGATAATCAGAGCTAATGCTCCCAAACTACTGAATACTTCATGTTTGTGTGTGGGCAGAGCTTGGCCAGCCATTACATCTTTATACTTCAACCAGAGGGGGGCGGGGCCAATTCTTATGTAATAAAGTCATATAAGGCAGATAAAGAAATAAAAGTGTACATTTAAGTATCTCATTTTTCTGCTTTTGCTGAATTAAGATAATTCTTTGCACGTGCATGCCTATGTACTCTGACATACACTGGACACGCTCATGCTCACGCAGAGCAATAATACTGTCATCATCAGCGGTGAGACAGGCGGGATCGCAGCCCTGCCACTGTCTGTCTGCCACCTTGTCACATAAACTTTTACAACACAGCTTCCTGGCACACGCCGGGGTGTGGATGGATGTTCCTCATTGTGTGCACAGATGGTGCGTGTACATATTAAAGTCTGCCCCATAATCGAGTCCATATAAACCTGTGTCTGTCAAGAACATATAATTGGTTATGCATGCATGTGTGTGAGCACGTGTGTGCTGAATTTGACAGTGTTAGTGGGTCGTTTCAGACAGCTCAGGATGCTGAGTTATGTTTCAGAGGTGCTGACGGATGATGGGTGGGTTGGAATGAAAGATCTTTTTAAACTTTTAAAACAGTAGAAATGATCCAAATCCAGCTCACAAATTAGACTCAAGCTAATAACCAAATGTACGTCCTGTTTGAATTTGAAAAAGTTTGCTCTAAAGTTTCTCTGGTAGATTTTTATCATTAGCAGCAGAGTTTGGGGAAAAGGAGTAGACAACAAAAGCAAAAGGAAGAAGCTTTAAAGTGTTTTCAAAGTTGCCTCATTTGCTAGAATTTGCTTTTAATTTTCTTGCAAACCTGATTTAAATCTCACTCTGTGGTCTAAAATGACAAAGTGATGACATCATTTTTTGAAATGTTTGCAAATTTCTTAAAAAGAAAATCTGAAATATCACATTGGCATAAGTATTCAGACCCCTTACTTAGTGCTTAGTGGAAGCATCTTTGGTCTAACAAACAACAAGCTTGCAAAACCTCTCATGCTAAGTCAGGTTGGATGGGGACCGTCAGCAGACAGCTGTTTTCAGGTCTCTCCAGAGATGTTTGATTTGGCTCAAGTCAGGGCTCTGGCTGGGCCACTCTAGGTTATTCACAATCGTCCCTAAGCCACTCTTCTGTTGTCTTATCTATGTTTTTAGAATAACTGTCATGTTGGAAGGTGAACCTTTGGTCCAGTCTGAGCCCCTGAGTGCTGCAGAATAGGTTTTCATTGAGGACATCTATGTACTTTCCCCCATTCAGCTTTTCTTCAATCCTTACCAGTTTCCCTGTCACTGCTGCTAAGAAACACCCTCACAGCATGATGCTGCCACCACCATGCTTCACTGTTAGGATGATATTGGGCAGGTGATGTGTGGAGCCTGATTTTCTCCAGATATAACATTTAGAATTGAGGCCAAACAGTTCAGTCTTGGTTTCATCAGACCAGAGAATCTTGTTTCTTACAGTCTGAGAGTCCTTCAGGCGCTTTCATGTGTTTTGCCATGAGGAGTGGCTTCTGTCCATCCACTCTGCCGTAAAGCCCAGATCAGTGTAGGGCTGCAGTGATGGTTTTACTTCTGAAACTTTGTCCCATCTCCACACAGGATCTCAGTCAGAGTGACCATCAGGTTCTTTGGCACCTAAAGCCCTTCTCTTTTGATTGCTCAGTTTTGCCAGGCAACCAGCTCTTAAAAGAGTCCTGGTTGTGTCAAACTTCTTCCATTTGAGAATTATGGAGGTCACTGTGCTCTTGGTGACCTTTAGTGCAACAGATTTATTTGTAGCTTTTTCCAGATCTTGGCCTTGCAACAACCTCTGAGCTCTGCAGGCAATTCCTTTGACCTCGTGGCTTGGTTTTTGTTCTCATATGCATTGTCAGTTGTGAGGCCTAGAGAGGTGGGGGCCTTTTCAACATCATGTCCAGTCAATTTAATCTACCACAGGTGGACTCCAGTCAAGGCGTAGAAACATCCAAGCATAGATCAAGAGAAATGGCGGCACATAAACTACATTTTGAGTGTTGCTGGGTCTTAATTTTATTTCACTTTTGTTTTTATTTCATTTTAATAAATTTGCAAAACTTTTGAATGTCCTGTTTTCACTTTGTCATGATGTCGTACTGAGTTTAGATTAATGAGGATTTTTTTTTTTAATTTTATAAGGCTGCAACATAACACAGTTGAAACGAGTAAATGGGTCTGAACACTTTCTGAATGCACTGTCTCCTGCATCTTGCATCTGACTCTATTATTTTTCAAGACAATTAGGACTATCTGGTTTTTGTTCAAGCAAATTAAGGATCATTGCAAATTATCATGCTAATAATGTTTATAAAGCATGTCCTTTGTTCTCTCTAGATAACTGAATGTATTTAATAACTAGAAGGAGAATATATTTTATATAAAGCAGCTATTGCTATAATTGCTTTTAGATTTATAAAGGGCTATTTTACTCATTTTCCTGATTTCCCCATCTTTGATTGGCTTTTCCTGACAATTTTTCTAGTTTGGAAATGTAAATCTTCACTTATTCATAATTTTGCATTTCCTAGACTTAATACTGGACTTTTTTTGCCCGCTTACATGTAAACCCTTCTCCATGTGAATCTTTCAGGGCATTGTACCACACAGTCTGCACAGATACTTTCAAGGTTAGAGAGAAAGTCAGACTGCTGGGTATTTTGTTTGTCAGCCAGCCACAGAAATACAACCTTTATTGTAAACATGTGGTAGTTAACAATAAAACTCCACAGGGGTCCTTTAACTTTTGATTTATGCAAATAAAGATGCTCAGTAAAATCCTAACTGCAGCTTTTAACTTTGTCAGTAATTCCATTATTCACTGGAGTCATAATTAAAGCTTCAAACATGAGTGAAAACACTTTCATTGTTGAAGTGGATAGAAAAGCAGTAAATGATGTCATAATCAATTTAAGTAATGACAATCACAATTTAGATTTTAGTCCAATAAAACAATATGAAGATTTATATATGGCGTGATTATTCTCTGTGACCTTAATGTGGAAAAGGTCATATGATTGTGTGTTTGTGTGTGTGTGTTCCTCTGTGAGCTGCAGAGGCGGAGCTGCTCTCGGGCACCTTGTCTGAATCACGTTCATTATCCGGCTACTGCAGCCCGTATGTGGCTTTATGGGGAGCGCGTGGCGTCCCACAGGACAAATTAGACCACAGATCGCTACATTTGAGGAATAGAAGTGGCCATTGAAAAAGCTGATTGTTACAGCGTTGGTATTAGTTTAACAGCAGCCAGAGACAGGACGGCTCAGTTGTCCTGTCAAAAATATTTGTTTAAAGGGTTTTATTTCTGAAGCAATGACCAAAAAAAAGTAAAAGTATTATACAACATTTTCTTTTGTGCTATTTGTGTGTAAAGAGCTGCAATGGATCTGCTGACTTCCATCATGCATGTGCACATTCACATCCAAAAGATAACACATGCATACAGCCTCTACTGAAGATACATTATTTTAGGATTAAATCAACTCTTATGAAAATACACAGAAAAAATGGGGCAGCAGACTACCACCAATGAACACTAATTGTGTGGCGTACCTCTTATAAAGAAGCAGTTCACCAATTGATGTGGAGCTGTTATTGCACAGCTCATGACCCTTGTGAAAATGTTATGGTAGCAGAGCTCTGGATTAGGTGTCGGCACGGGGTCTGCAGCTTCTGCAGGGTCCCGAGTGGTGCTGATTAATAAACTGGATCAATGATAAATTTGAGGTTTGGTGCATTCTAAAAACACATGGGGATGAATCAGATTTCTGTTTATCTTATTGTTAAAGGATCTACCATGCAGCTGTGCAAAGAAATATTCGAGGAGATATAAATACAGTGCAGTCAGAAAGTATTTAGACCCCTGATCTTTATGCCTTTACTTTAGCCAGGTTTTGCTATTTTGCTGTTTGTTGCCACTTTTTGCTGCTTTTCATCCATTTTTGCCTCATTTTTTAAACCACTTTTGCTTTTTTTATTGACCATTTCTTCATCATATTTTTACATGTTTTGCCTACTTTAGCTGCTTTTTGCCACTTGATGTTTTTCTCCATTTTGTCCCATATTTGCTGCTTTTCACCCATTTTTGCTACTGTGTGCCGACTTCTTGCCACTTTATCACTATTTCTGATATTGATATGCCCATTTTGTCACTTTGAGCCCATTTTAATGCCACTTTTTTTGCTGCTTTCAACCCAATTTTAACTCATTCTTCGGTTACCCATTTTTACAATGTTTTTTCCCACATTTCTCTTCTTTTCACCAATTTTTGCCAGTTTTTTTTTTTTTACTTTTTGTCACTTTTATCCAAGTTTTGCTCTATTTCACCCAGTTCTGACAATTTTTTAACCACTTTTGCTTTCTGATTGACATTTCTGCAACATCGTTTTGCAATTTTTTTTGCCTACATTAGCAGCCCCTTTCCACTTTTTTTTGCCAATTTCTACCCAGTTTTGCTCCATTTTATCCCCTGTTTGCTGCTTCTAACCAGTTTTTTCTCCTTTCTGCCCTCTTCTTGCCATCTTTTTGTCAGTGTTTCTGACACTTTTCTCCCACTTTGAGCCCATTTTTTCCACTTTCTTGCTGCTTGTCACCCATTTTTACAATGTTTTTTGCCACTTTTTCCATATTTTTGCCACCTTACCCCATCTTTACCCACTGTTATTCGTGTCTTTTAGAATACAAATATTAATCCATTCCTGCCATTTTTTACAATTTATTTTGCCTCTTTTCACAAAAATTAAATTATTTACTAAATTAAAAAACATCTAAATGTCTTCTATTTTATTGTCATGCATCCTGACATTTGTGCACATCATGACCTAGTTGTAAAGTTATTAAGTCTGACATTACTTTCCTTATAGTTCAGTGCATCCATCCACATTGTTAACATCTCTAATAAAACGGTAATTCTGTTTTCAAAAACTGGGTTTAAATTTTGACAAAGCCTTTATTGTACTCCAGCATAAATAAATGACATTCATGTTTTGTTGCTTTGATCAGAGAGGTTATTATTCAGGTTCAAAATGAGATATGATTATCACAGTTTAACTTTGCTGTGGACCATGATTTTGCTGACCTCCACGGGCCCCCAGTTGGGCTGGGCCCCAAAAATCTCTCCCTTTTATCCCCCCGTATTGACGGCCTTGAATACGGGGAAGTTGATGAAAACATTTGGAAACCCCCTGAAAATTTGCTGCTATATAAAGGGTAAAAAAAAAATCCTAATTGTCGTTTATACAGTACTTATTGTTGGGGGTGGGGCTGAGCAACATTTCTGGTCCTCCCCCAGAAAGACGTCCATGGACATCATCTATGGCATTCTGCTACTAAATGAAACATGGCTTTATTCATGTATGTCCTGTCTCACTTGGAGTAATGGGAATCACCTTTTGGAGAACAAATTATTTGGTTATTATTTGGACTATCATTCGGTTACTGGTCAGTTTTCTTTTGGTACAATTTTTGCTTTTTGAAAACATCAAAAATGGAGTAAAAGGAAAACAGCTGGCTCCTGATGTTTACAAAAAGAGTCAGCTGTTGCTTTTTTACTTATAAAACGAGTAAAATCCTGATGTAATGAACTAGAAACACATTAGGCCGACAATATCTGTAATTAGGGTGGACAGGAAGGAAGTGGATGGAGGCAAACGCTCAGCCTAGATTGTTACCATCCTTCCTGTGAGAGCCTGTGCACATCTGCAGCAGTTCAAACACACTGTATCACACTTTTTGTGCTACAACTTTAATGACACAGCTAATGTCACCTACTCTGACAGCAAAAGATGGGCCACTGGGGCCCTGCATGAAGCAATATTTCTTAGAATTATTATTATTATAATAAAGCCCAGTTTCCTACTCAGATCTAGCCCTCAAAATACTCTAGAGTCACTATAAACGATGACTTTTAGTTATTTTATTTCATATTGAGAGAGTAAAATACTGCACTATTGCCACGAAATACACTGATATGCATCTTAGCATGGGCATCATGGGTACTTGCCTTTACCTCTGAATCTTTAGAAGGGTTAATATAGAAGTGAAAAAAAAACCCCCAGAAAACATTAGAATCTGATTTTGTTGGAGACGCTACAGTTTCTTGAATAGACGGTCATTAACTAAAGTGTAATTGTCATCCACTCACACATTGTTGTCTAACCGCTTAAAGTCCTCGGCCTGTTTCAGCCCCATCAGCAGTCCACATGGTGGAGATGTGCCGTCAGAAATCCTCTCACTCCCTCTGCCTCTCTGACTGCTTAAAACCCAGAGGAAAAGCCTGCGCAGACCAGCCAGACTATCAGACTCCAAGAGCACCGGGACCCCCAACCCTCATCATTTCCCCCCTCCACATGAGTCAAAGAGCCCTTCTTCTCCATGCCAGCTGACTGCAGGAGGAAAGAGAGGAGAGCAGCCAGGGGAGTGCAGAGGGCTGGGTGGGTTTAAATGAGGAAGGCAGAGTATTGGGGTGGGTGGGATTGTGCTGGTAAATTGACCTGATAGAACGTAGAACTGATTTTAAACAGTCACCCTTAAGATATCAGCGATTGCATTGTAATATCCGTCATTGATGTACACAACTCCTTTCTCCGAACAGGAACTGAATCAGAGTTCAAACACAATCTAGCATCATCACCAGTTAGATAACAGTGGGAATACTTAGCAGCTGAGGAACATTTTAGGAAAATGCCTTAAGACATTCATACGTGATCTTTGGTATTCTGCTACTAGACAAAAGCATGGTTTTATTTATTTATACCCAGTCTTGTTTGAAGCAGTGTGCATGGCCTTTAATGGAACAAATCATTTGGTTCAGCTCAGTTATGGGAGACAATAAAATCTTATCCTCACTAAAATTGCTACATTTTTCTTAATCTTGCAAATATACCAATAATTTGACACTAATTTTAGCCTATACCAATATCAATCAATCAATCAATCAATCAATCAATCAATCAAACTTTATTTATATAGCACCTTTCAAACAATTCAATTGCAGTTCAAATGCTTTACAGGATTGTGCAAAAGTGATTTAGAAAAAGGTAAAATGGTAAAAAGGTTTAGAGACTCATGCACACAAAAGTAGTTCACTAAAATAATTAAAAAGACAGATGATAAAAAAGAGACAGCAGAAAAGAAAAAGCAGTTAATGAAAGAATGTATAAAATAAGAAACATTGAAATTAGCATAACAACAATAAAAAATATTAATAAAACCACGATAAAAAGATATAATATCAACACCAATATTCAAACATGTATTTTAGACTTAAAACTTCAGTCCTTTCAATGCATTTTAATGTACAAGGATGAACACAGAAACAAACTTTATTACTTAAAACACACTTTCAAGGTGAAAGATTAAGAATTAAGGCAAATAAAGACCTTAACTTGTATAGGTCTGTTGCTTCAGCCTTAAACTTTATAAACTTATTAGTAGAAATGGCAAAAATTTGAAGTCCAAATTTGCAGAGATTTAAAGCCAATGTTGATAAAGAAAATAATAAATTGCCTTTTTTGCAATGCTAAATGTAATTGAGTTTTTGTCTGACAATCAAAATCCATATGAGAGAGCACAAGCTGTTAAGTGAGTTGAATGCTGTGATTACTGCTAGAGCTACTTTACTCATGTTTCTGGTGGATTATTGTTGTTTTTGGTGTTAGACACCTGCTGCATGAGTGAAGTTATCCACTAAGTGACTTTCCATCTGTGGCTGAGTAGAAGCTTGAGCGTTGTGCCAATTTAACCTTACACCCCAGATCAACTTTGTTGTATCTCCCATTGCATGGATTTATTTCACATTTATCTAGGAAATCTCCCATAGAAAGTTTTTCAAAAAAGTCAGGGCCAATCAGAGTGACAAGACAATTTGACGTAGCACACATGTGCTACTCTTGAGCTGACAGGCTACCTCTGCTGTAGATTGTTAATGGTGGAGCTTCTCTTTTCATCTGCGTTTCAGCTGTAGAGAGCAGGGATGTGAGTATTTGCAGGGTGCATGAAACATGTAGGTGTTATTTAGTTTTGACATAAATGTGATCACTTTTTACGGACTTATATTTGACTTTTTTTAGTTGTGTTGATTTAAACCAGACTAAAACTGTAAAGGGTAGAAATGACTCAATGTGACTAAAACTTTCAGGCATTTCAATCTAAAGACCGAGTCTACATTTGAAATAGCTGCCAGAATGAACACTGGTCCTGAGGCTGATGAGAAGTGATGCTTTATGGGATTTTAGGATTATTTCTTCTGGAATAGAAATATTAATTTACTCTGTCATATTTTGTTGATATTTGGTCTACCACAGATTCTGTCAGTAACAGTTCACCCTTAAAATGCTGCAATAAAATACTTTTTATAGCACCAGCTTCAGTGACACACACATAGAGACGCAGGCACACACACTCCCACAGACCCACCGCCAGTCCTCCATTTCCCTGTCTGACTTCACGTAACACCTGAACCTCTCACACAAACAAACACGCACGTCCAAAGTGTTAAAGACGAGACCCACCTGCTAATTGCTCAGACAGTCTGGCTACTGTAACCTGCACACACACACACACATAATCGAGTCACACACAAATTAACAGTGCGCACACTTGCCGCGAGCACCTTCCACACACAAAGTGAGGGGAGGTTTCCCCCACATTTCCTCCCCCATGTTCCTGCAGCACAGTGCACCCTCACAGAGCTTTGCTGAACAAGCAGCACTATTTCTAATAAGGCAGAAAAATAAATATGGAAAGTCAAATTATCCTCTGACTCAGATTGCATCGTGTGTTAAACACTAACCGGTCATTCAGGTAGCCTAACAACAGTTATGATTAATGAAATGGGATGAAAATATTTATTTTCTATAATTTAATTTAGGCTTTGGGATCAACTTTCAAACTGACACGTATAAAAATAATAATAAAAAGAGAAGAAAAACATTTATTTTTGAATATAAGATGAGAAGTTTAAGTGTTTGGAGGAAGGGGATGTTGGAAGCTTGACGAGTGAAACTCCAGAACAGGATGCATCGGGGACGTGTTAAAGCTGAGCCTGATGGAAGAGCTGGCACCCTTTAGGCATGTAGTAGGACAGAGACACACTCGTATGCAAATACACACAGGTACACACATTTAGCAGCTAGACGGGCAGGCATCCATCACTCACGACGCTCCTCTCCTGCTTCTCCGGCCCTGGCAAATTGGCAGGAATTTGTCCAGGAGGGCCAATTGTTTTCTCTTTAAACCGAGCTTGTTTTCGCTGGGGAAGTCTCTCGCTAACATGAATATTGTGTGAATGGAGGTGAATGGAGGCCTTCATGAGCTGAGAGGTTACTGTGGTCTCTGCTGCCACGCTGCCAGACACGCGTCCTCTCTCACAACTCTGGAGCTGATTGGTCAGCTCAGTGGTAGGTCGTCTTCAGGGGTGAGAAGAAATCTGACAGTGCACATGATTGCAATATTATTTGATGTATTATAGATGTATTTATATGTGTTTGGATTAGAGCTGTCACTCGATTAAAAGAATATTGAATTAATCGCATATGTTGAGAATTTGAGAAAGATTGCATTACTGGTAGATTTAAAGACAATAGTGAGAAAACAATCAGAAAGGACAGGACTCTGATTAGCATCAAAACTTTTTATTAGTTTTTGAAACACTGCACCATGAGTGAAGCTATCCACTAAGTTTGTGACTTCCCATCAAATCTCCATTGCATGGATATATTTCACAATCATCTGGGAAAGCTCCCATAGAAAGTGTTTGGGAAGGGTGGGACTGTTGAAAAATTCTTGAAGGTGATTGGAGAATGGCCCAATCAGAGCAACAAGACAAAATGATGATGTTAGCATGTGCAACTCTTAGGCTGACAGGCTACTGCTGCTGTACATTGTCTTGAGAGACGTGCATAAAAACATTTCCTCTGCCAAGACAAGCTTTCAGTGTGGCTCCTTTATCTCCCTATGATTTCAGTTGAAGATTGTGAGCTAAAGAGAGCTGATTTGAGCCATCAAACTCCAAGGCTAAAAATGAATCTCATGAGAGGATTTTCACCTCCACCAGAAATCTCGTGAAGTTTTGATCTCATGAGATCTCGTCACGCCCCTAAAAATGATCCATGGCAAGTAACATTAATCAGTTTTTTTCCCCACACTTACACAGTAGCCTGTAATTGTGAAACTTAACTGTCAATCTCTGTTTTTTGTCTGTATATTTCCATTGCCCTTATTTGCAATTTTTTGCTACTTTAAATCCATTTTTACTGCTCATTTTGACATTTTTATCTCACTTTTTGTGATTCTTTTGCCCCTTTTTTCGCCTTTTTGTCCACTTTTCACCCATTTTACACTGCTTTTTGCAATTAAATGCCACTAATTTCCCATTTTTCCACTCTTTGATGCTTTTTGCCCATTTTCCCACCTTTTGTCTGATTTTTACCCACTTTTCACACATTTTTATCCACATTTTTGCCACTTTTGGACCATTTTTGCCACATGAAACTATTTTTTGACACTTTTTTACCCACTTTTGCCACTTTCTGCCCTTTTTTGACACTTTTTGCCCAGTGTTTGTCGCTTTAAGCCCATTTTTGCCACTTCCTTTTGTCACTTTTCTCCCATTTTTGACATTTTTATCCTGATTTTTACAATGTTTTGCCCTTTTTTGCCACTTCTCACCCATTTAAGCTGCCTTTTGCAATTAAATGCCAATTTTTGCCCATTTTTTCCACCTTTATTTCAATTTTTGCCCATTTAAGTCACTTTTCACTAATTTTTCTCAACATTTTTGCCACTTTTAAATAATTATTTGGTCATTTCCTACCCGTTTTTGCCACTTTTCACCCAGTGTTTGCCTCTTTTTGACCCTTTTTTAATCGTCACCACTTAGATTGTCGTTCTTGCAAATGTATTTTTCAACAATTTGGCTCTTTGGTTGAGCAGGGTTGAGTAACACTGCTTTAGACACATTTTGGTAGTCGATTCATTAAGTTAATTCAGTCTGATTGCCACGTTTAACCTCCAGCCTCAGATTCTGAGTGGAGTTTGATTCTATCTTAGCTTTTTCTGAAGATCTCGGTCATGTTCAACAACACAGGCCAACATTCATTGCTGGATCCAGTCACTTTGTTGAAATGAAACACTTGGTATGATTCATAGGGCTGGACCTTAAAAGTCTTGATACAGCCAGATATGGCACTGTGAGTCAACTTAGCTCCATTTGTCCAAATAATTTGTCCTGCCAACTGCAGCACTAGACAAAAAGATGAATATTTGAAAATGTTGTGAGGCCTTTTCTTTGCATCATGTCAGAGTAGAATGGTGTAGGATTATTCTTGGCCTGTCAGACATGCACATCTTCTCTTTTCGCTATTCTGCTTGCTGGAATATTACCGGTACTGGATGTGGAGCACGCTTATATAAAACTAACTTCAAACAACTGAGATGTTTTAGTTTGCTTTTTTGCTCTTCTTTTGCCAAACAACTTCACATTCAATTTATACTTCTGTGTCAAATCTACACCATACCATGCATTGTAGGTCAGCATAGCCCTGAGCCCTATGCAGAGGCCTACACACAGAACTTACATGCACGGCTCAAAAATGTAACTATGCAGACCATAAGTCCTATGGTTGGTCCACTGGGTAGCACTGAGTGACTTGCCAGTTCCAATGCATTTTGATCCTTATTTGTCAAACTGGTGTAGAAACCAGTGTAGGTTCTGGTTCTTCCTGTTTCTGTCTTAAGAGCTGCCAACTGTTTGTCTGTGCAAAATAATGCACGATCAACAGCAGTAAATAGTTAGCAAGTAGATTCTGCAGATAAAACAATCAAATATTTAGTTTCATAGATGCCGTTCAACTTTCAGTGCAGTTGACCCAATACCTGCATTCAAGGCAAAGTAAAGGACATTTTATCAACCCTCATATTATTAGATTTAATGTGTATAAAGGTGTGCTTAGAGGCATTTTATTCAAATTCCTCAAAAAAGGCATTTATGTTATTAACTATAGGCTAGATGAAAATGTTACACCCTTTCTCATGGGTGGTTGCAGGTAAAATGATAGATATTTCCAACATATACATTTAAACCTGTTTGTCTTTCCAACCACAGGAGTGAAGTTTCTCCTCAGACTGACAAACTCAACCTAAGTGTTCATCTAACAGCTCAAACATCTGAAATCTTATCCTGACTTTACACCCAGCTCAGTTTGATCCTCACCACTGTTTGCCTGCGTCTTTCTCCAGGTGCTTCACTGTGACCCAGTCTATCCAGTACTCAGCATAGCAGATGCTGCAGCTGGACCACTGCAGGAACCAGCTGTGTGTGTGTCTGCATGAGTGTTTAAGCGTCCATCCAGCCAGCTGTAGGGAGAGAGAGAGGTCCTTTCCACTATAGTCAGCAACACCTGGAGCAGCTCAGGGCGGGCGGCACCAGCAGTCAGGCTGGGCCACCCAGTTTATTCTGTGGCCAGGTCATCTCAGACTGTCTGAGGGTGTTCAAAGAAAATCCCCTTAGATGCTTTTAAACCACTCATCACTCTGCGATGTTCCTGCAGTCCACATATTTAGTTTAGATGTTGCAGCTCATACCTAGATACCACCAACTTACCGACATGGCTCCTCTCGTATCTTATATGCTATCCTGCAGTTCCCATTATGCAAAAGTGATGACACTGTGTGCATGGTTATTCTTTTATATGACCTTGTAAAGCTGACTGATTGGCCAGATTCCACTGACTTCAGGCAAATCCATCACCATGATTAAAGCCCTGTGATTGACTGGTGACCAGTCCAGGGTGTACCCCGCCTCTCACCCAATAAAAGCTGGGATAGACTCCAGCCCCTTGTGACCCCCAATAGGATAAGCAGTATAGAAAATGGATGGATGGATCGTCAGAGCAAAAGTGAGCACTGCTTACACTGAATTATCTGAATTTAATTACAACTTTGTTTTCCCCTTTAACTTTTTATTCCATCTGTTTTAACCAGGGTCAGGGTTAGGCCTAGTGGGTTATGGTAAAATACCACATAATTACCAGAGAATTGCCACAAAATAAAATGAATTACTTGATGATTAATACATCATTACTAGGTTAATTTTTAATATAAAATCCCTAGGTAATTTGGACCCACTAAAATGAAGTTTTACTTGCTTTTGTACTTGTCCTAACCAGCATCAGCATGAGTTTTATCCACCTACAAGCTACACCATTATGACTGTGCCAAGCCCACGTTACTTACCAGAGCTGTGTATGCATACTAACTCATTTTGTCTTGTCACTCTGATTGGCTGGATGAACAGACAGAATGTTCATCCAGTCACTTTCCAAGATTTTTTTCCCCAAATACTTCATATGGGAGGTTTCCCAAATGAATATGAAATATAATCCATGCAGTAGATATCTAACAGGCTATCATGGTGTGGCAGGTTAGCTTGTATAGTCCTTGCTTCTTAACATTTCTTTTTTAATTCCAGCCAAATATTGTCACTTCTTAATAGATCAGGTGGAACTGATCTCTTTGGTGAAAGCTAGAAAATGTAGAAATAAGCAGAATCCATTTCGTTAACTCGTTAACTAGGACTTTCATAAATCCGTAACCATCCTCATACTATCTGTGGAGACATAAATATCAGATCAACATAGAAAATGCAAATCCTTCCTCAGAAAATGGCATCATTCTTTCCTTTTTTCCAAGAAGGACCTCCACACTAACATAGCCCCCCCAGGATTTTTATTCGCAAGATGCCCCTGCTAAGTTGTCTGCAGTTCTCCGGGTAAATATTTGCTCATGTAAACTGATTATTATCTACTGAAATTTGAGAGCATTTCCTTCTTAATTCTCCTTACTTATACAGTTGAAAACTCCATATACAATGTGGTGGGTGATATAGCTTGTCAGGCATAGCAACAGTAACCAAGGGGGGCAGGGCTGAGTGAATGGTGATTTAGGAAATGATATCCACCTTATTCCTGGGGCCGCTACTGTAAATCTGAATATGGGCGAAACTTCCGGTGCTAAAGCAAGTACCATAAATACATTTATTCTAATACAGCAGCTAACGATAGATGCTAACAAAGAACTACAGTCGTTTTGATAGGAATTCACCTTGAATTTTAAATATTAACATATTTTTGTAATCACATGTTCACATTGTATTGTGAGCTGTAAATAAGTAAAAAGGTGGATACCACATTATTCCTGGGGGGTCTACTGTAGCTATGAATGTGGGCGGAACTTCCTGTACAGTAACAATAATAGCAAAAATGCGATTCTTCCAACGGCTTACTAAAGGGATTGTCAACAGTGGTAATTCTGAAATAAATAAATATTTACTGCAATAAATACTGCTTCATTTTTGTTAAATCGATATGAGCTGAAAGTTTTAAATACTATTTTCTAGGTTATCTGAGGTAATGTCGTCACTTTGTACTCTCTAGAGGGCAGAGAAATAATAACTCTATCCCATTTGAGGCGAAGGAGTCGAAGTTTACTCATTTTGGCATCCAAGTTGCTCTAATAATCACTTTCAGCATCACATTTCTGTGCAAAGTCCCATTTAGATAGAACGGAGTGGAAGTTGTGCCCATATTTCACGCAAAGAATCATGGGGGATAGGAATAAAGATAGAAAAAACTGATAAACCCAGCCTGGTCTTGTGAGTCTTACAGTTGGCCTTTAAAATTCTTAAATGTCCCTTTTTTTGATTATTTTTGGTTCTGCTATGAATGCTGAAATAATACTTTTAGTTCCTGCCCTCTTACTGAAGAATTGTTGCTTTTAATGCGCAGGCATCGCTCCTGTAGAGGTAAAAGTAGCATTAAGTATGATCTACAAGCTCTGAAAGTCTTCCTTACAAAAAGAGCAAGCATTACCGCAGGGTCTGAGCCCTGTCTCTCTCCTTCCACCCGCTCTCTCTCTTCTTTCACCTTGCATAAACAGAACATTGCCTGCTATTCACGTCACATCTTGCCAGTAGCCATCACCTCGATGGGAGCCAGTGCTCCACGAACGCTCCGGTGTTGAGTTCCACCAATGGGGACAGGTTATCGGCTCCCTCTGCCAACAATGTCCACGGAGTGCAAATGTTTATTTAAAAAGTTATGTTCGAGTATTGATTTTATTTCATTTTCCCTCCTCCCCGCTTGCCCAATCTTGGCTCAGGTAAAGTGCCTGTCCATCAAGGGCTTTTCCCGCTGGAGCCGGGCGTGTTGTCTGTCTCATAAAAGCCGCTACTATAGTATAATGTAGCCCAGTGCCCCGAAATGTCCGCCTTCCCTCTCCAAGCATGCTGAGCTTCCATCGAGGACGTGTGTGTGTTGTGTGTGGGCCCTGTCCAAGAAAAATATGTAAGAGGGGCTCACTTCTTATAATAGTCTGGAAATAGAATCTCTCACCTACTGGTAGGAAAAATATCACAGTTAACATTAATACCTGATATGTCCCTTTGCCCACTTTTCTTATTTTATGCCCTGACCCTATATTTGTATTCAATTAGCTTTAAATAGGTTTAGGTTTAATATATGGAGTCACACTAACATTCGCTCTTCCCAAAACATACAAAATCAAATATATTATCTTCCGCTCTTCCTGTCAGAAAGGCTGCTCACATTCTGCAGAGCTCACGTCGGCTGGAGCAGGATGGTGGGTCTTCTAGAGGACAAAAAAGGCTCTGAACTGACTCCATCGCCACATGTATGATAATATCCAGACGGCCCATCATGCTGTGCAGCTTTATCGAAGCCTGCTCAGGCGAATGATGTCTTTTTAATGTTTTAACGGATGAGCTTCTGTTGATTTAAGTATGGAGGTCAAATAGGATGCTGGCAAGCATCCGTGAATATAAATATGATCATTAAAAATCCTTCAAAATCCTGTAATTTGACCAAAAGAAACAGGAAGTGAAGGAAGACTAGGGGACATAAGAGTGCTCTAGCTGACACTGAAATATCAGCTGACACAGATTTAGAGCTCCCATATACTTCAAGTGCTTGATTTGAACAGTTTTTCCTCATAATTTGCACTATATGACCAAAATTAGTCAGCCAAACCTCTTAATTATTGAATTACGTAAACTGTAAGTGATATTATTTTAAAGGGGAAGAGTTTAGGAGCAACAGAAACTCAGCCACAAAGAAGAAGACCATGTAAAATCACGGATATTTAGTCTGCATGTCGCCAAAACATCGTTATCTCCTCTCTCTCTGTTTCAACAGTTCTTGATAGTTTTCGTTCTTGAATTAATTCCCTGGAGATCAGCTGATCTGTAGCTCAGTGAAGTCCTCTCTGTTTAATATATCAGTGTGCTCAGACATATTGATTTCATCCCCAAATCAATCGCTCCCAACAGTGCTTTATAGTTTTAAACACTGTGGGTAAAGGGAACATGTCCCTGAGTTTCTAACTAAGAAAAGTATTCATGTACAGGTCTGTTTGAGCTAAAGTTTAGCTTTAGCATCTTGGCTAAACTTTAGCTCCGCTATCTCAACAGGAGAGATTTATGAGCTGCCATGAGCTGTCCGTAATCGCCTTTCTCCATAGTGGCAGATGGGCAGAGATTTCGAAGTCATCCTTTCTACTTATTAACATGACTTTATTTCTGAGGTGCAGAACCGTAACTAAAAGAGGGTTCTGCGATGACTGTTGAAACACATCCAGTGACCACCTACGGTAACCGTAACTCTCATTTAAAGGTGAAAGGTCACTGTGGGTCATGTGAGATTAAAGACGCTTAGCCAGAGCACGGAGGAAGAGATGGGGGTGATAAGCTGCAGAGGCTCAGTGAACTAATCTCTGACGTTAAAACCGGTCCAAAGACTGATTCATGCCTCATTTTTACTGATCCAGGGCTCTATGGACCGATGCACTCGGACCTTTGACATTAAGATTGGTTAACCGATCCATATTGGTGTATTATCCTCTATTCTTTATCTTCTGTGTCAGGGGTCATCAACTACATTTGCACAAGGGCCAGATTTAGTCTTGACAGAGACTCTGGGGGCCGGACTTTCAAATAAACACAAATGAAATAAATATTTTGGTCTGATTAACATGTTTTTGTATTGGTTTTGCATTTCTTTTCAAAACGCAGGAAATTTTTAGGTATTACCAGTCAGAACTATCCCTGTTATCTGTAATGCAGCAGGCCACAAAGACACAGCCCACAGAATTGTCTGGGCCCCTGAAAATCCCAAAGAATGGGCCCTCCCAAACTGTGATTAAGTACCAACATTAACTAATTTTTGACACTTTTAACCCTTTTTCATTACATCATTTGGCCATTTATGCAACATTTTCTGCCCCTCTTAACATATTTTCGATCATTTTTGCCTTTTTTACAACAATTGTTGCCACTTTTCCCCTATTTTGCCACACTTTAACCCATTTTTGCAACTTTCCTGCCAATTACTATTTCTGTATGCCACCCTTTAACTCCTTTTCACTTCTTTGCCAGGCTATTTTTGCTATATTTTTGCCACTTTTAACCCAGTTTTGATACTTTATGCCTCTTTAAAACATTTTTTGTACTCTCTAACCTCTTTAAAACCAATTTTCCTGCACGTTTTATCCCCTTTGTGCCACTCTTGTGTCCATTTTTGCCACTTTTCAACCCCTTTTCCTTACTTTTTGCACCATTTCTGCCACTAATAACCCATTTATACTTTGTATCCCTTTTTTCCTCTTTAACAATATTTGCTGCATTTTAACCTCTTTTCCTGCACATTTTGCCCCTTTGTACCACTCCATAACCCCTTTTCAACACTTACACTGGTCATTTTTGCCACATTTATGCCAGTCTTAACCCATTTTTAAAAAGATATTTACTAATAATGGCTGACAAGTGAATTTCTGTAAAAACAGATCAAAATCAGATCATTCTAAAACTTTTCAATATTAATTGTTTTTGGGATGAATTTAACAGCTGCAGACATTTAAAGTCAAAAGATACTCTTAAAACCAGAACATCTTCTTTTCCTCCTTTTCTGAATTTAATGATCTTCTGGGGGCCAGACAGGGGTCTTTGGGGGGCCTGATTTGGCCCTCGGGCTGCCAGCTGATGATCAGTGCTCTATGTCTTCACTCTACTGACTGTCTGATCTATTTAAAGTTAACTGAGCATAAGTTCATGTAAAATCGCTTTACTGTTTGCCTAAAACAGAAGATAACAGCCATATTTACTCAAAGCTCAGACAGCCATTACTAGTCATGCCAACTCTCTGTTTTATTGTGCCAGTGCCTTTAAAAATTCTGTTGGACTCCTTAAAGAGAAATCTAAGAGGTCCTTAACCCCCAAGCTTCTTCCATGATCCTGTTGTCTTGTGGCCTGAGAGGCACAGGGGAGGTTCTGTTACCCTGGCACTGGGACAGAGTTCAGATCCTGCTGAGTATTTTTAAACGTATAATGTAGAGTTTGTGAAAGTGCAGGGGTGCATGAAGGCATAACCACAGTACGTGCATGTAAACATACACTCACGCCTGCACACCGTACATAAAGATGTACAAATACTGAATACGTCTGCACAGAAAATAAAGCTGGTAAACTATATTATTTTCTTTGGATGAACACTTCAGCTTTTGCAGGAGCCTCAGCAGATGCAATTTTTTTCAACCATCAAAAAATATCACTCGATCTCTTTTTAAATAAATCATTCTGAATGAAAACCATTGCTTTTGCAATAGTACAGACCCTAAATCTGATTAGTTTACTTGTTTTGGCATAAACATCCAGCTCAATATTTCTCATATCTGAGCACTGGCTCATAAATTGAGCAATTATGGCGGCAAAAATTGCTTTTTGGTCCGCCGCTGATGTTTATAAACCTATCAGACAGGGGTATTAAACAATCAGTGAGTCGCCGAATTATGCCCTCTTTGTTTCTCATTTTCCCCAACATTTACAACAAACACTGTGTAAGAATCCATCTGAAACAGTTCAGATTAAGCTGTTGCAAAAGTCAAACATATTTCTGTTTGTTTGCTCAGGTATGGTTTAAACTTTGTCTTTCTTAAGTTTATCACATCTGACTTTTAACACGGTCACTGCCAGACGGTATTAAAAAGTCATTTTTGATACCTTTGACCAACATCATCAATCCAAAGGACAGAGAAACTCTTTTCCCTTTTTTTCCCCAAAAACAATGAATGCAAGTTAGGTTCTTTAACACTGATATTGTTAGACCCTGCTCAGTGACCTACAATAAAAGGTGACTTTAACACAGCGGTGTCCAAACTTTTCCCATTGGAGGCCACATACAGAGATATAAAAGAATGGTGGGGCTGCTCTCATATACCTCATCATGAGGATATTAAAGTTAGTAAAACTGATCTAATGTAGGCTAAGGTATGCTTGTGAATGGGTATGCTTAACTGGCTAGTTGATGACTGACAGGACAAATATAGCCACACATTTTAAAGATTCTGGAGAGGCCAATCAGATTTCATGGGGGCCTGGTCCGCTCTTGCTTTACATCACTGCTTCTGCTATTTGCTGCTGTAATCTATTAGGGTGTTATAAATTAACTTTAGCATTTTGGTTGCCAATATGTTTTCTACAGCAATAAATTCTTCTTGTCAAAATGTTTGTTTACAGTGTTAGCATGGTAGCACTGCCTTGATCTGAAACTAAGAAGAATAACAGTGTAGCACACGCTTCAGGCTCAAATAAGAGCCATATTTCATTTAGTTCAAATAATTTTGGTGGGGCCAATCAAATGGCCCGGCATGCCACATTTGGCCCCCGGGCCATAGTTTGGACACCCCTGCTTTAAGAGATGATAACTTTGACATGTGTTTTACTTAAAAGGACTTTTAAGGGGGGTAGGTGGCCTAGTGGTTAAAGGCGCTCTCCATGTACGCGGACGGCCCAGGTTTGAGTCCGGCCTGAGGCCCTACCCCCACTCTTGACCCTGTTTCTGACTCTATCCACTGTCCTCCTCTATCTAATAAAGGCCCAAAAATAATGATAAAAAAAGGACTGCTCAGCTTGCAAATATGTCTGTTTAAACTGTGAAGTAGAATTCAACATGATCGCAAAGATATCAGAAAATAGATCTGATAACTTTGGTCTAAAATTCACATTATTTAGCTGTGATGTGCTACACTTAAAGGTACAGTGCTCAACAAATTTATTAGACCACCCTAACCCTAACCAAAGTAAGGTTTATGCCACAGCTGCCCTAAATTAACAGCATTGGTAATTACCAAAATCATTTTTTATGTTTCTGCAATGGTTAATACACCAATATGTAGAAGCTCTTTAACCCAAATGATATTTTTAATGCTAAAATATAATTATTATTGTTATCCATTAATTTTCAAATTTACTGATTGACATAAAAACTGAAAAAATAGTAAAGCACATTAATATTTCTTGATTACTATGTCAAATTATAGTTATTTACTTGCATTCCTGAACAGAAAAATGAGCTTTAGTGGTTGAATGTTATGCTTGATTCGTTTCTGACTTCTCAGAGAAGCCCAGTGAGCCGGCTCAAATTTGGGTATAAAAAGGTGAATTCAGTTTAAAATTCCTCATTCCTGTTCAAAATGGTAAAACGTGGAGAGCTCACTGAAAATGAAAGAGTCCGCATTAAAGCACTTCATGATGCTGGATGGTCTCTGAGACAAATATGACAGGTGGTCTAATAAATTTGTTAAGCACTGTATAATTTGTATTTTTGTCACATGTTGACATGAGAAACAATCCTATCATACCTTGATTTGAGAATAAAACGAATGTAAAGACATGCAATTGTTTTATTTTGACTCTTAGATTTATCATTCAGATGAGTGTTGCTTCCATAAATGTCCAGCTGCATCAAAGGCAATCTTGTGAATATACAGGTGCATCTCAAAAAATTAGATTAACATAAAAAAATATTTTTTTTTCCTGTGATTTAATTCAAGTGAAAATCCCATATATTCTAGAAGTGAAATATTTCAAGACTGTGTTTGTTTTAATGTTGATGATTATGGCATATAGCTCACAAAAAAAATCTACCATCAGAAAATATTTGAATACCACAAAATACCAGGCCAAAATAGGGACTTATAATAAAGAAATGTTGACCTTCTGGTAAATCATGCTCATTTATTCACTCAGTATTTGGTTGGTGCTTTTTCTGCATGAATTACTTCATCCATGTGACGTGGCATGGAGGCGATCAGTCCGTCGCACTGCTCTGATAGCAGCCTTCAGCTCATCTGTATTGTTGAGTCTGGTCTCTCATCTTCCTCTTGACATTTCCCTAGAGATTCTCGAAGAGGTCCAGGTCAGACTCAAACACAGTAATACCACGGTCAGCACACCAGTTTCTGGTAGTTTTGGCTCCACTGTGGGCAGGTGCCAAGTCCTGCTGGAAAAGGAAATCAGAATTTACTTTCATCTGGAGACAGGTCCCAATCTTTTTTCCATAATATTCTATAATTTTGAGATAGTGTGTGTAAGATTTTTGAGCGCTGTAGGCCATCATCATTGTTATGTTATGGTATAAACTGCACTTTCTCGTGTTTCCTGCTGTCTTTGGTTAAATTTAGCACATTCAAAAAAAACATTTCGTCTGACTAGAAGTGTACATCTAGCTTAGCTTTCAGGCTGTTGTACTCACTCGCCTCTTCCTTCGACATGTTTAATGAGGTTATCACGTCCTCTGCTTCGTCTCCCATCGTGTATATTAAGGTGTTCACTTGGTTTTCATCCGGCTACAGTTCTAGCCCCGATGCTTTCCTGAATCTCTCGAAGCGGCGAATCCACTTTGGCCACTCTTCCGGCTTTGTAAAGTCAAATTTCAGCGGTGGAGTAACCTGAACTCTCTCCATTAAGACGGCTTCGTGCTAGCTTGTTAGCTTAGCCACTTGCCTTTTCCACTCAGTCGACATTCTTTGGGCTTGGTGCTGTACGAGTTCAGTCCGGTCTTCTTGGATGAGTCACTTGTCTGGTCCTTCCCGGAGACATTCTGACACCATGTTATGTTTTGGCTATGCACTACACTTGTATGTATAAATGACAGACTGGTCAATTTATTCTTACTCAGGAAGTGACATCATTCATCCAGCAGGTGGCAGTATCTCAATTCTGGTCATACACAAACACTCTCATTACAACCATCAAGTTTTAAACCAAAAAAAAGTCATTTCAAAAATGTTATTTCTCTTTGCATATTTTACATGATATTCTGATTTTTTGACATGTATACACAAAGACACAGATGAGATGCCCTTGGGGGAATATTGCTCAGTTTTACTTTACGCATGCCGAGAGGTTTGATTTTGCACTTGTATATTAAGACTGTGAAAGTAAAAGGAACAAAGAAATTAAATAAATAAATCACAATTTAATGATCAAAAAGGGGGGAATGTTTTCAAAGGTTTTCTTTGGAAAAGCACTGTCCTAAAGGACAACAGCACATTAAAATTTAATTTGAGCAAAAGTCAAAATTTCTGGTCAGTGGTTTTATGGAAGAAAAATGTAGTCACCTTTTTATTTAGCCATTAAAGCTGCATAATCTCACTCCACACTGGAAAAAAACACAAATCCTGTGTTTATCTTTAATAAAGAAATAGAAAGGAAAGAACAGATAAGGAACAATACAGTAAAACAGAGCCACTGGCAGATCTCTGGTGAATGGGATTTGGCTCATTACCGGTAAATCAGATATTACCCAGCCACTGACGGGAGAATTAGGGAGCAATTATGTGTGTTAACCAGCTGACAGGCCTCACTGGCACTGAGAAACACTGGCTGCTCCGAGCTGGCACACACCGCTTTATAAACACAGTATATCTGATCACAGAGGAACTACACTCAAACACACACACCAAGCTTAGATACAGACAGCAGAGAAGTCACTTTACCGTGTCTTTATGTTACGAGGATGATGAGCTGTGAACACATCAGTCTGTCTCCACTGAGGATGGATGGATGCAGCTGACGAGTCTGGACGGAGAGGGGGAAGAGAAGAAGGTGGTGCTGTCAGCCCGTCCGGCTGAATTATGGGATTCAGAGTTTGATGGGGCAGCATTTCACAGCCTGTTGGGTTTCAGAGGTATGCAGTAAGCCTGAGTGGGTAAGGTAATCTGTGGCACATGTGCACCAGGGTCTCACTGACACTGGCAGGGGAAGTTGTAGGTTCAAATGTGGCTACAGCTAATGCAGCATTTCTTTAGACTGAATTCCACAGTGGTTGAAAAGGTGCTGTTAAAAAGTGTTAGTTCTCTTTGGTAGTAGTAGACTATAACACTTTATCAGGGACTTTAAGGCTTTACAACAAACTCCACTCCATTTATTCAAGCAAGCTACAGATCATTACTCCATTTATAGCCGCATAAATCTTCACCCCCTTCAAGTCAGTATTTAGTAGATGCACATGTAGCTGCATGGTGCTGAGTCTGTGTGGATAGGTCTCAATAAGGCTTACATATCTGGACACCGCAGTTTTACTCCATTTTCCTTTGCAAAACTGCTCAAGCTTTATCAGGTTGCACTGGTTTGAGTGTAAACAGCCCTTTTCAAGTCTAGCCAAAAATTCTCTATTAGATTAAGGTCTGGGCTTTGACTCGGCCACCCCAGAACATTCACCTTGTCTTTAAACCATTTGCTTTCATTGTTTGCTTCAGGTCATTGTCTTGCTGTAAAGTAAATCTCTGAAGCTGTAGTCCTCTTGCAGACTGAATAAGATTGTCCTCCAGGATTTTCCTGTATTTTGCCACATTCATTTCACCCTCCACCTTTACGAGCCTTCTAGGGCCAGCTGCTGAGAAGCATCCCCACGGCCTGATGCTGCCACCACCATGCCTAATAGTGGGAATGGTGGGTTTGAGGCAAGGTTATTAAAGTTAACTAAATAACTAAAAACAAAATGTAAAAATCATTTTAGTTAACCCTTAGAGTTTAAGTGGCACTGATCCGTGCCGCAGGCACACCCTTTTATAAATCACTTGGTAACATTTGAACCGTATGTCGTAGGCACTTGATTGTTTTATTTTATCTGAAAGCTCTCTGTTGTGCCTTTCTCATTATGTTCTCTGAGTATTCATAACTCATACAGAGCATTTTCTAGTGAGCCTGGGACTTGGCTGACTTTCTGGGGTCTCTGAGGACGGTGTTGTAGTACAAAACAAGAAGTGACAAGTTTATTAAAACAATAACTTTTGAACCATAAGTCATAGACACTCTTTTTTTCCTCTTAAAGCTGACCTTTTTGCCGTTTAATTGCACCATTGAGGTCTCTGTAGCCCTATAACTTTTTAAAAGATCAAGTGACATTACTGTAGTACAGGGATCCTCAATTACTTTTTCCCAGGATCCAAAATATTTCAAGGACAGAAAGTCGAGTAAATATTAAACATTAATATATTTTCAAAAATTTCCATCTTTATTCCCAAATGTCTCGCGGGCCAGATGACACCTGATGGCGGGCCGGAAGTAGTGGATAAATTCTTAAAGCCCAGGTTGTCCTGAAAAAAGGAAGCATAGAGCTTGACTGTGCACCACAGGGTTGATGTTTTACAAGATTTTTAAGACAAAAAGTCCAGATGAGACATGATGGTGATACAAATAGCTGTGAGCTCTAAGGGTTAACTGAAACTAAATAAAAACTAAGCTTTCAAAATAAAAAACTAACTAAAACTAAATTCTGTGCTAAGAAAACTAACTAAAATAAAATTAAATTAAAGACAAAATCTCTCCTGTTTTTGTCTCTGA
This sequence comes from Cheilinus undulatus, assembly GCF_018320785.1. Lineage (NCBI taxonomy): Eukaryota > Metazoa > Chordata > Actinopteri > Labriformes > Labridae > Cheilinus > Cheilinus undulatus. The sequence goes on along the minus strand of NC_054884.1, from coordinate 10,198,722 downwards.
TGGCAGCACAATGACGGACATGTATGCCCAAACCTAGAGAGAGTAAAATCCCCTTATGGATTTAAGAAGGCTTCACACAAAGGTAATTTTTGGTCTCAAGATGTATGCAAACAAAATTGAATAAATGGAAAAAAAAGGTGATAAGCTATTTTAGGTCTGTCCCTTGACATGTATCTTATATTGCTGAAAAAACTAAAACTAATCACGACTAAACTAAAACAAAGCATTTATGCAAAATAAAAACTAAACTACCAACCCAGCAGGAAAACTCATTAAATCTAAACTGAAATCTAAAACAAAAGGTGAAAACGAAATAAAAATAAAAACTAATGAATAACCCAAAACCATCATAACCTTGGTTTGTAGTGATGTGCAGTGATTGGTGTCTCTCAAACATAGCATCTTGTCTGTTGTCTAAAAAGCATCATTTTGGTCTCATCAGACCAAAGAACTTTCTTCCACCTGACCACGCAGACTCCCACATGCCTTTTTGGTGACCTCTAGTCCAGATTTAATCTGAGTTTTCTTCAACAGTGGCTTTATCTTTGCCACTCTCTCATAATGCTTTGACTGGTGAAGAACCCAGGCAGCAGTTGAATGCAGAGTCTCCCATCTCAGCTGCTTGGTCTTGGTGGCCTCTCTCACTAGTCCCCTTCTTGTACGGTCATTTAGTTTGTGGGGACGGTCTGATCCCGGCAGATTTACACTTGTCATATTCCTTCCATTTCTTGATGATGTATTTAACTGAACTCTGAGGGATGTTCAGTGCCTTGGAAATGTTTTTATATCCATCCCTGACTTATACTTTTCAACAACGTTTTGTTGTTTGGAGTGTTCTTTTGTCTTAATGGTGTAATGACAGTCAGGAATACTGATTAACCAGTGATTGGACCTTCCAGACATAGGTGTGTTTACACTATAGTCACTCTAGACATATTCACTGTCATCAGTAGATCCTCATTTCAATAAATGTGAGATTACTAGCACCAACTGGCTGGACCTCTGTTGAATTAGGGGGGTGAATACTCAGTGTCTTTTCTTATGCTTTACATTCCTTTATTTCACATATGCAAATGAACTCACTAACTTCACCATATTCTCAGCTATACTGTCTATTACTCAACTTCCGTTCCTGTAAATAACATTTTCAATCCAACCATGAGGAAGTATAAGAGTCGATGTGCTCCTATCTGTGTTTCCATCAAATAATAATTTCTCTTTATCCCAGATAGAAGTCTGTGTAGTCATCTTGAAAAGCAGCACTTCCTTTAAATAAACCCAAAGAAAGCTGAGAAAACTTCAGCCTTGTCCACAGCTGGGCAGCTCTGAGTATTAGAGTTGACAAACGTCATTAAAATTCACCGCTCCAAATAACAAATCTTTCAGCAGCCGTACACACACGGGCACACACTCGCATAGACCATATAATCTGCACCACACAAACACACACACATGCAACTTTCAGCAAGTGAGCCGTAACGGGGATATGCTAACCTCTGCAGAGGATGTCCGTCGGGGCAACGTGGCCAGACTTGGGTTTCCCTCCGGGGACTGATTCTGGCTAGTGCACATGCTAATGCTGGATAGCTCTCCTGCTTCTCCCTCACTGTTCGTATTAAATTCTGCCTCATCCAGGCCTCAAACCAGGCTTTTCACCACACATTAGCGTTCAAACTTGTGGGGGTGACAAAAGAAGGGTTTGACAAAGTGCCAAAACAGATTGTCACAACTTGCTGATTTTCAAAAACTCCTTGCCTCGCCTGATTACTTCCTCCTACTGAGGGACTCCTGATAGCCACTTGAGAAAACCGAATGTCAGGATAGGTTTAGGAATGATTTAGTCATTCAAATCAGTTTATAATTAGGAACACTGCAGGAGACAGCTTAGGTAAAGTGTGCCGGAGCCTCCGTGTCTAAAGTCAGCCGTCTCTGCAGCTGAGTAAAGCTGAACCACAATATCTCAAAGGGCAACAACAGGGGTGCCAGCGTGCTTCATCCAAGGCGGAAATTTGGCTCTTCGGGAAGGTGCAAAGTTCCGAGGTAGAAATTAAAGCTCCGAGCAGCTGCTTACCTCTGCATTACATGTAGGAACTTTGTCCTCACTCAGCAAAATGATAGAGGATTACGTGGTCTAAAAGCAACAGATTTTGTCAATGTCATTCCAAAACAAAAAACCTGAAAGGCACCTTTAACCACCACAGTCTGGTGTTGGACGGGCCAATATTTTAGAATAAGTCACACTTCAGTGATTGAAAAGTGTTTTTCCCCCCATCTTTGCCCAGAAACTCGTTTTATGAAAAAGAAAAGTGGCTGAATAACTTCTATTTATGTTGCTGTAGCCGTTCCATGTTTGGAAAACAAAGAAAAAGTGGTATTATCTTGCGTATAGAGAGATTTCACTGATGTATTGTGTGATGATAAGAACATTGTTTCTTGGGACATCCGGGGGAGGGCACCAAAGAGTCTGGGCTGGGATGTGGACTCTGACATTCATGAAGGCTTCTTTGGATTTTAGACTTTGACAATGATACAGCAACCAACTACTGGTATTCATAACTTGTCTAAATACTGTTTAGGGGCTTTTGTGACGGGGAATCTATGATTATCCAGATTAGTCTTCTTGCCATGGTTTCCTAGTTTTTCCATGTTGTGCATGTTAAGCCTGCACTTGGGCTCATATTATTACTTTGTTTTTTCCAAATCCATGGTGGGAGAAACTTTTTAAAAAGCCTTACTGCCCAATTACTTATGGTCCTTAAAGAGGACATATTATGCAAAAATCACCTTTTCTGGCTTTTCTAACACAAATATGTGCCCCTGGCCTGTCCACAATCCCTGCAAATACCAGAAAAAATCCATTCCCTCCTTCCCTCTCTTTCTCCATCGTTCAGAAAATGTCTGCTAAAACACGCCGTTCTCAGATTGTCCCCTCATGACCTCATGTGGGAAGTTAGCACCGTCCCCAGGTTCGGTTGGCCCAGTATGTTCAGAACTCAGCAGCACCCTTCCTCACCCACACCCACTCCCATGACCACATCACCCCTGTCCTGCAAGGGCTCCACTGGTTACCCATCCCCTTTCATATTCAATTCAAGATCCTCCTCCTCAAGAATAAAACCCTTAACCCCCCCTCCTACCTTACTGACCTCCTTCACCATCACATTCCTACCCGTACCCTCTGCTCCTCTAACACCAGCCTTCTCTCCCCGCCCTTAAGAACCAAGCACCGAACCTGGGGGGACAGAGCCTTCTCCATAGCCCTTTGGAGCTCACTCACAACACATATTGCAAACTGCACAGATCTACCCAAATTTAAATCACTGCTGAAAACCCACCTTTGTAGACAGGCTTTAACTTGTGATTCTGATGTTGTTTTATCTCTTTCCAAAAATAGCTCGTTATTTTCAAAACAGACTGCTTTATTTTTCCAGCTTTATTGTCTGCTATCCTGAGCAGTTAAATGTTACTTTTTTGACATATTTGCTTTGCTTTACATCAGTCCAGTAAAGCAGTGATAATGTGTGACTCTTTAGTGATGATTTGTAGCTATTTTATGTCTAAATTTGAAATAATTTTCCCCCCAAAAATCTTAGAAAAGGTAAATTTTGACCTCATAAGTTAATAACATTAATTGGTTTGTTTCCCAGACTTAAACAAAGGCTTTAACTGACAAACAAAATTGTCCCATTTTTGCCACATTTATCCCATTTTTGCCCTTTTTCACAATTTTGTGCCACTTCTCACAAATTAAGCTACCTTTTGCCATTTGGTACCCCCCCCCCCCTTTTTTTTTTTACCATTTTTTGCCAAATTTTGCCACTTCTTTTTGCCACTTTTTCCCATTTTTGCCACTTTTGTCCCATTTTGCCCCTTTTCACCATTTTTTTCACCACTTTTTGCCCATTTAAGCTACTTTTTGCAAATAAACACCACTTGTTTCCTCTTTTTCGCTCATTTTTGGGACATCTTTTAGCCACATTTATACCATTTTTGCCCTTTTCACCATTTTTTTGCCCATTTTTGCCATTTTTGTCCCATTTTGTCCCTTTTCATTATTTATTCACCACTTTTCACCTATTTAAGCTATCTTTCGCCATTGAGTATCCCTTTTTCCCATTTTTTCCCACTTTTGCCACTTTTGTCCCATTTTGCCCCTTTTCACCATTTTTGCACCAACATTTTTCACCCATTTAAGCTGCTTTGTTGCCATTAAACACCACTTGTTTCCTCTTTTTGCTCATTTTTGCGACTTCGTCTAGCCACTTTATCCCATTTTTGCCCTTTTCACCATTTTTGCCCATTTAAGCTACCTTTTGTCATGAAATACCACCTGTTTCCTATTTTTTTGCCCTTTTTTGCCACTCTTGACTGCTTTTTGCCCATTTTAGTCACCTTTCTCTCATTTCTTTGCCACGTTTTTGCCACTTTTGGACCATTATTGCCCCCTTTAACTTATTTTTATTGCTATTTAAAGCTAACCTGACATGCCAGATGGATGTGTGAAACACATCCATCTGGGAAAGCTTCAATAGGAAACGTTTGAGAAAAGGCAGAGGATTTGAAAAAAAAAACTCTGAGTGTGATTGGATGAACGTTCTGTCTGTCACATCTCCACGGGCCAAACAGAGCAACAAAACACGTGACATAGCGAGCAGCGCTTGCACTGCTACCAAGGATTAACACAAAACATGGCGACTATGGACATGTAAGTACTCGACTTTTGTCGTTTTTGAAAAGAAAACATCTCACTGCTGATCTTTGTTCTTCTTTTCATGAAGACATGTCATCAAGTTCTGATAAAACTGGCGCTTTAGCAGCATCCACGCTAATCTCTTCCTCCATAACTGCACCAGCTCTTGCTGCTGCTTGTTTACATCACGACACTGCCGTGCCTGAAAGTACAGCCCCTCGTCGCTGATTGGTCCTGTCACTGGCTAACCAGGCCCAAACGGTTCAGACGAGAGCTTAACAAGATGGATTGGCCAGTGAAAAACAAGGAAATGGACGTATCCATCTGCTTTGCAAGGTAAACTTAAGCTGTTTTTGCCACTTTTCACCACTTAGATTGTGGCTCTTGCAAAGGTATTTTTCAACAGTTTGGCTCTTCAGTTAACCGGGATTGAGTAACACTGCAGTAAAGTATCAACCACCATGGTTATTCTAACCAGAATTACATATTCATGATGCAGTGATTGGGCTTGTACTAAGGTCACTGAAACCTCCACCAGGCTTCTTTTCAGCAGACAGGCCTTTTTCATGCTTCTTGTGCACACAGTATAATGGCTGTTGTACCTCGCAGAGGACTAAACAGACAGCATGGAGACTGACTGGCTGCTGACATACATGGCACAGGGAACATGTCGGCTTTTGTCAGACTTCCACATGTGTTTCCAATGGGAGGGATATTAGATTCCGGGCTGGCAGTGAGTGCAGGCTACAGCTGAGGTGCGGGCCTTTGTCTGCACATAGAGTTTGGTACCACATGCAGACAGGTTGTGATAGGAGTATGGTGGCAGTGGGTCAGTCTGAGGGAACATAAGAGTGTGAGTGTACGCATGTGGTTCAGGTTACAATGTGGCTGCTGAATGTCTAACAAGGGAGGATGTCAGTCTTGTATGAGAAGTGGGTGTGACAGCAATGAGATTCAGAGGAAAATGAAACCTCAGCAGAAAAGTTTGGAGTTTGTCCTTATTAAAGCTTGCAATTGCACTCCTGACTGGTCTCCATTCAATGTTTTAAAGAATTTTAATTGAAAATTAAGTTACAAGTAATTTCTTGATCTTGTACAATTACTTGGATGAAATACAAGAAAACAATCCTTAATGCATTATTGAAATGTTGTGCAGACAAAGATTTGAGGTCACTGAAGGAGTAACAAGCTTCAAATGCTGAAATGGGAGAGAGTCTGCATACAACAACTTCTGGTTCTTCACCAGTCAAAGCTTTATGGGAGAGTAGCCAAGAGAAAGCCACTGTTGAAGAAAACTCATTAAACCTGGACTAGAGTTTAGCAAAAGGCTTGCCAGAGACTCCATGGTCACGTGGAGGAAAGTTCTTTGTTCTGATGGGACCAGAATGGTGCTTGTTGGTCACTGAACATCACCACAAACACACCATCCCCGGTGTGAAGCACGGTGGTGGAAGCATCATGCTGTGGGGATGCTTCTTGGCAGTCAGCCCTGGAAGGCTCATAAAGGTAAAGAATAAATGAATGCAGCAAAATCCTGATCAATCTTATTCAGTCTGCAAGAGATCTACAGCTTTGGAGAAGATCATTTACAGCTCATTTACATTTATGACACTACAGCTACAACAGTGCATCGTTAGCCTCGTAGCATAATTGCTTAAGTCATATTTTAAGATTTCCAGAAATAAAGAAATAAACACATTTTGACAAACACATCAGTTTTTTATTTATACTGTAACAGTAATTTCTACCAGATGTGTGATCAAGTTTCTAAAAAAAGAAAAGCCACAAGGTCACAACAAATAAAAGTGACTTAATAGATAATAATTAAGAGATGATTTAGGCATATAGTGATTAAGGACTGAAACACACACTCTGGCTGAGGATGTAGGCAATAATGCACACTGAATGAGTAGCATTAGGAAAGTAAAGGTACACCAAGAAAAATGAATCTGGGCAAAAAATTAAAGTTTCTAGCTTGATATAAGTATATCTTAATGTAATGTAAGCCAATCATCCAACGTTTATCCACATAACTAAGCCTGACTTTGTTACTTTTACTCAGTTTTTTCTGTTTCAAAACTGCAAAATACTACATTATCCATGAACAAATGCCCCCTGTGATGCATTGTGGGTATTTCAAATTAGTGATAAACGGCTTTTCTAACAACCAGGAATAGATGAACTAATAACTGAAGACATGGCAGTGATGATAGATCAAATTGGTGGGATTCAAAACCGGGGATATGTAGGAAGAATTTTCCCATGATGCCCTGGGGCAGAGTGTTTCTATGTGTTTAGATATGTTTAATTGTGATCAGGTGAGTTTAAATGTTGAATGTTGTACAGAAATCACTGCGGGGATTCCTTTGTTCATCTTTCTGATGGACTGTTGTTGTTTTTGATGGTCAAAACTTTTGCACCATGGGTGAAAAAAGTACTTAATGAAAATGAGTATGACTGCCTGACTGACACTTCTCTTCAAAAATGTAACCATTTTCTGTTAATTTCATTGATGAGGAAAAAAATCAAGAAACTGTGGAAACAAATGCAGATACTTCCTTTGCAAGCATTGCTACAGGTGTTACCTCTAGTGGAAGGAAAGCATAAATTATACTATTCATAAAAGCATGAGTCATTTTAACAAGCTGAGAATAATTAAAATTACATGTATGTCAAAGAAAAATATAAGTTAAACAAAGGTAAGTCTATTTGAATCTACTTGAAAATGTAAGTAAATTTCACTTTGATATTTTTGTTCTTGAACTAAAACTGAGTAGTAGTTTTTACAAAGATTAATCTACAAAAAAAATGATGCAAAATTTGCCTAGGTTGTTCTAAATAGATTGGGCTGAATATTTTTATTAATATAGGCAGATTTTACAGTTTGGCCAATTCTTCTCTGAGGCTAATGGTGTTTAATTCCTTTACAAATATGTATCCACCGAACCCCACATCATATCTTCAATATTTCTTCACTGAGAAACTGTGACCCAAATTTCCCCCCAAATTTTTACAACTCAATTTTTAAATGAAAAATTGGGTATTTTGAATCTTAGATAGGACAAATATATGACTGAGCAACAGTTCACAATTCATGCTTGTATTTTTAATACTCTATTCTTCAGAAATCAGCATATTACCATCATAACAGCTCTGTAATACCAACACAGCAAGGTAAATGAATTAAGAGCTTGACAAAACAGCCCAATATAAAGATAAATGCTGTAAAAAGAAATCTGCGCTTAGGGCTTAACAAAACAATCTGATTTAGCTTTGTCTATACACCACATTTTAAAGCAAAAAATAGTACATTTGACTCCCTCATTTGTTTGATGATGGTATAATACTGTTACCATCCTCTGACTAATGTTCTAAAGACTAGTCCTATTTATCAAAAATCATTCCAGAGTCACAAAATGGAATATAACACAGTAAGAGGTTAATAGTGTTTCGGGCAATTTCTTCATTTGCAGTCATCTTACCAACTGTTTCCAGTTTGTGATTTATTACTGCTGTTCTAATGCTCTTTCATAGAAACTGTTTGTCTGGATACAGAGTCTTAATCAGTGACATGAGGGAAAAGGAAAGATCTTTTTAAAAACACACACACACACAGATGCACACACACTCCATCCCCAGCCTCCTCTGTGGAAAAAAGCTTACATTCTAATAACACACAGCTAAGTAATAGTTTATGTTTTCAGTGTCCAACAAAATAAACGAAACAGAGCAAATGTGAACACATTCAGAGCTGTTTTTATCGAAGCAACGTGGACGTGAGGAAGTGGACAGAGCGGAGGGTTGGCGAAGCACCTGTATATTTATACAGGCCTTAAGACATGTGATGTCATCTCTTAGCGGTAAACATTTATCTGTGTTTCATAATGGGAGTACAGATACAGGGTCATTAGCGAATGCACAGTTAATGAGAGGGACCACCTTCTGAGGCCTGAACCTGACCCCGGTTACAGTGTCTGGAAGTTCTTTTGCAGTCTTACATGTGTTGAGGTATGGATGGTTTATTCAGGGGACTTGTAATGAGCTGTTCTTGGTATCCTGAAAATGTTCTGTCAGGAGGTCAGAGTCAGGACTCAACTTTGAACGTGGATGTAAGGGGAACCTTTGTTTGGGACCGTGTAGGCAGCAAAGTCTGAGAGTTTTGGCTTCAAATACACTTGTAGAGAAAAAAAATACCCCGTAAGATAATAACAATAAAATATTAATCTACATTAGCCCTAAAAATTTACCAAAACACAAGCAGAGCATGGTTGACAGTCAACGAGTCAAGGGTTCAAGTCAGGGCTCTGGTTGGGCCGCTCTAGGATATTCACAGTTCTCCTCAAGCTGCTCCTGTGTTGCTTTCGCTGAGTTTCGGGTCATTATCATGTTGAAAGGTGAGGTCCGACAGAATAGGTTTTCACTGAAGATTAATCTGTACTTTGCTCCATCCAGATTTCCCTCAATCTTGACGAGCCTCTCAGTTCCTATGGCTGAAACACACCCCCACAGCATGATGCTGCCACCATGCTTCACTGTTGGGATTAGGCAGGTGATGAGCGGTGCCTGGTTCTTTCCAGACATAGCATTTCGAACTGAGGCCAAAGCATTCAGTCTTGGTTTCATCAGACCAGAGAATCTTTTTTCTCACAGTCTGGGGGTCCTTCAGGTGTCTTATTGCAAATTCAAAGTTGGCTCTCATGTGTTTTGCACTGAGAGGCGGCAGTGATGGTTGTCCTTCTGGAACTTTGACCCATCTAAGAATCTGTAGAGCTCAGTGGGACTGACTATCTGGTCCTTGGCCACCGTTCTTACTAAGGATCTTCTCCCTCAATTGCTCGGTTTGCCTGAGTGACCAGCTCTTGGAAGAGTCCTGGTTGTGCCAAGCTTCTTCCATTTAAGAATCATGGAGGCCACTGTGAGGCCGATTGATGATGTCTACATGATGATGTGCCCCGACATGACCGATGCTCCATCGGAACAGAAGCAGGGTCCAGTCCAAGAGGTTGAAGAGTTTCTAATATTTTCCAGGGCAGAAAGGTCAGTTGGTGCCAAGGATGTAGATGGAGCGTGGCCGCCTACATATTGCCGTTAGCCAAACTGGATGTAGAGGCTTCTCCATTATTTCCAAACATTTCATCTTGCTGCATAGTCTGCTTAGGCACAGCCTGTTCCAAAGAAGTTTCATTCGCAGACATTGTTTTTCTTTTATTTTTTAAAAAGTGGCTCAAAGATGGCTGTTTAGCCATTGCCCCCTCTGGCTGCTAACTTACGGTGCGCAACACCGCCAGCGTGAACTCTGACCTTGCGGAACGTCAGCCATGTGTGATAGTAATAGAGGAAGTTCTGATTATTATTTATTTTTTGTACAGACTGTAGACATTTCAAATTTCTCCAAGCCATGTCATTTATTCATTTTTTGATTTATTCAATCATAACATTTTCATGCATCTGATTGCGTGGGCCAGCTGTCAATGTGGGCGGGCCTGTGCACACTCAGGCCCACCCATAGATCCATCCCTGCTCTGAGCTCTGCAGGCAGTTCCTTTGACCTCATGGCTTGGTTTTTGCTCTTATATGCATTGTCGGCTGTGAGGCCTTTGGTAAAGAGGAGTGTGCCTTTCCAAATCATGTCCAGTCAATTCAGTCTGCCGCAGGTGGAGTCCAGGCAAGGTGGAAAAACATCTCAGCAAAGATTAAGTGAAATGGGAGGAACCAGAGCTAAATTTCAAGTGTTGTTGCAAAGAGTCTGAATACTTGTGAGGATGTAATGTTTGAGTTTTTTTCTTTTTAATCAGTTGGTAAAAATTTGTAAAATGAATCTGTAGATTAATGAGCAGATGATGAAGATGATGGAAAATTCTAGTTTGATATCTGACATAAAGCTTTATCCAAGCTGTCCATGCAATGTAAGAATAATGAACAAAGCCATCAAGTTGGTATCTTTCATTCTTCAAATGAATTGCAGCTGATTTTTCTAGTTTTTTTCACTCTTTCAGTACAATTTGAGAAACCAAAAGTCTGCTCATAATTACTGGTCAATGTTTGTGTTCACTGTGAGTGATCAAGGTCGTTGCTTAGTCTGGAAAACCTCTTGACTCTTGTAAATGGCATACCATGTTTGAAAAGAAGGAACTTTAATCCGCTTCAGCTGAGACGGAAAACAATCAGTGAATCAAAAATCCCAACAGAGACTAGCATCAAAGCTCTGCAATGCAAAGCAGAAACAAAGGATGCATCCCAAAATTCCCATGAAAAGAAATCGACCCACAGATGCAATTAGATTTCAGCAGAAATCATTTAGGAAAAACTCGAATAACTGCATGAGTTACATCAGTAAACATTTATCATGCCAAGGATAAAAGTATCCACAGACCAGCAAGTATTTCAGTACTTTTCTTATACCGCTTGTGAATGAGAAATTCTGGTTTACAATTCACCCAGATAATGGTGCGGAACCTGTCCGTACAGCAGGAGGTGATATTGGTGTTCACACTGCTGACAGTAGTTCCACCACCAGTCTCAGCGGGGGTCTGGCCCACACACAGCTTTAGTGTAGTCCAAGCATGGAGAAGGTAAACAGTGATGAAGCTCTTGCCTCCCTAAAGCAGCATGCTGTCCCACCACAGACAGAAAAAACAACAATGAGGCAAAGTGATGATCCATGAGAAGGTTTGGACCAGACAACTGTTGCTCTAGGTCATGACAGGTAGCCAATAAATGTTCAAATAGTCCTCATGTACCAGGCTGTTCTTCTTGTCTCAGAAAATTATGTAATTTTTTAACAAATTGGGACTTTTTTGGGTGCAGTTTCCTAATGCATTGGGTTAAGGAAAAAGAGGGCAAAACTGACTTGTTCTGTATTGTTTTACAGATATTTGGATATCTACTGAACTAAGCCAACCCAGTCCTATATTCATGGTCCATTTATGTTTGCAAACCCAAATTTGATGGTCTGTTTTGTCCTTGGTCCTTGTCAAGTCACAATACCTGCACCTAACCTGGTATCTCCATGTTTATCTAAGCTTGAAAGATAAACTTTAGCAAGGCCCACTACTGTTTTTCTCATAAGCATAGGAGCTACTAGGATTTGTTGACTAGGAGAGGCCTGCAAAGAAGCCGTTCTGTTTCAGGAAATCCTTGCTCTTGAGTGCCAGTGCAATGAAGGACCAGCTGCCAAAGTCCTTAAAGATGGGTTGGGGGAGGAATCGCGCCACAGCGCACTTCGAAACAACTGGGCCTAATGTGAAAGCGCCCTTGATCTCGTAATTTCCAAGATGATGTCATCAAAAAGTGCCCTGAACTTGTGCATCCGACTTGTAAGTTGTAGCAACTCTCACTACCCCCAGCGAATAGAACGCATTCAATTCTGGTGTGACATAATTTCCAGTTCTGCCTTCGGAGGAAAGTGAAACACAGTTTTTTGTTTTAATTCAGGTGGCTGGCTTAGCTGAGCTGGCCTATGCTGTTTCTTCCATGTAGGGTTAGTGGGTGGCCATGATTCTTAAGGGACATGCTGATGAGTTGCCATGAAAGCAAGCAGAGAAAGAGGTCATCTGCATTACAGGCACCAAAACCAAGCATTCAGAAAAGGTGATAGAGGTTATATGTAAGGCATGTGGGAGACTCTATGGTCAAGTCGAAGGAAGTTCTCTGGTCTGTTGAGAGCAAAATGATGCTTACTGGCCATCAGGCAAGACGCTATGTTTGGCAGACACCAAACACTACACATCACCACAAGCACAACATCCCCACTGTGAGGCATGATGTTGGCAGCATCATGCCGTGAGGATGCTTCTTGGCAGCCGGCCCTGTAAGGCTTGTAAAGGTAGAGGGTAAAATGAATATGGCAAAATATAGGACAGTTCTGAAGGACAATCTAATTCAGTATCCAACAGAACTACAGCTTGAGAGAAGATTATTTTTCCAGCAATGACCCAAAGCATAGAGCAAAGGCTACTTAGAAATGGTTTAAAGAAGTTATACTCAATGAGTGGCTCTTGAGCCACATGTGGCTCTTTTGCAATGATTTGTGGCTCTTTTATGTCCAAATTTGAAATATTATTCCCCCAGAAAACTCTAAAAAGGGAAAGTTTGACCTCAGTAATTCTCCATTGCAAGTCACATTAATCAGTTTGTTTTCCACACTTATACAGTTGGCTTTAATTGTCACCCTTAGTTTTATGCCTGTATATTTCCATAGCCCTTATTTGTCATTTTTGGCCTTTTTTTCAATTTATGTCACTCTCAATCAATTTTTACAGCTTTTTGACACTTCTTTTTGCAACTTTCATCCTGTTTTTTCCCTTTTTCATCAGGTTATGCCTCTTTTATCCTGCTCATTGCTATTTTGCCTTTTTTTAATGCTATTTTGCCATTAAATGCCACTTTGTCCCATTTTTTGCCACTCTTTGCTGCTTTTCGCCAATTTATTTCCACCTTTTTGCCTGTTTTAGTCACTGTTCACTCATTTTTTTACCATGCTTTAGACACTTTTTTGGCTCTTTGTGGCTATTTTTGCCACCCTGTACTCATTTTTTGTCACTTCTCACCCATTTTTGCCACTTTTCTCTCAGTTTTTGCCATTTTGTTTATACATTTACCCATTTTTGCCACTTTTTTTTCCCAGCTTTTGACCATTTTTGCCACCTTTAACAAATTCTTAGTGCCACTTAAACCCATTTTTGCCACTTTTCACCACTTACATTATGGCTCTTGCCAAGGTATTTTTCAACCGTTTGGCTCTTTGGTTGAGCAGGGTTGAGTAACACTGGTTTAAACCAAACAAGGAGAATGTTCTGGAGTTGCTGAATCAAAGTCCAGACCTCAATCCAATAGAAACTTGTGGCTGGACTTGAAAAGGGCTGTTCAGGCAACCTGACAGAGCTTGAGCAGTTTTCCAAAGAAGAATGGAGTAGAATTGCAGTGTCTAGATGTGCAAGCCTGATTGAGACCTATCCACACAGACTCAGTGCTGTGATTGCAGCCAAAGGTGTATCTACTAAATACTGACTTGAAGGGGGTGAATATTAATGCAGTCACTTATTTCACCTCAGATTTGTTTATGAATTTGTGGGAGATTCTTGGGCATTTTTGGAGATTCAAGGAATCAAAAGAAAGGATCTGCTTGGTAAAGATTTTGTCTGTCAGTAAAGGGGAAAAAAAACCTCAGAACTGCACTTCATATCAACCACTTGAAATTTCCTGTTGGCGGACCTTTTTTCTGATGTTTGTTGGTGTGCTGTCAGTGTTAGCCTTAATTAAGAGATATAGCTCTACCAACAAGGTCAGGAGGGTAAAAAACAGGAAGTCACCTCACGCAGCATGTCACTGGTTTATGCAGCAGGACTGTTTCTGTTTCTTTGACACCTTCATAATTACTGCTCATAAATTACACTGCTGTGCCTGGCAGGCAAGGGTTAACCTAGAAGGAGAGTTGAGTGCATAGAGGTTGGTAGGACACTGGCTGATTAATGCAAGTTTAATAAAGCATTGAGATGAGTGTTTGATAATATGAAGAGCATGATGAAAGGATTGAAAGGGTGGAAGAGAGTCTTGTGAGACATCTGAGGGTTGGTTTGGTTTCGAATATGTCTGACAGTTCAAGCGCTAATAGAGATATTATACTGTTTTTTTTCTCGCTTTGTCTTAAGGTGAAAGTTTTGGCCCATTTATGAGTGGGAGTAAAGAAAAATGTGTCTGCAAAGTAAGCCCCCATGTATCACTGCATGTCTGTTTGTGCATGTGTGTTGGGGGTTTTGGTTCAAATGAGAGGCAATCAAGCAGAGTTTGTGTATATAGGCAAGGCATGAAAAATCTGACTTTTCTTCCCACAATACATCCATATCTTCTCTCCTTTCCTTTCTTTCCTGTGCAGACAAACATGGGGAGAGCCCCCACAGACTGAAAACCATTCCTGTGATCTACGTTCAAGGGTGAAGACCTTAAATCTCAGCCTTGACCCCCAGATTCCATACTTGTCCCTTTAATCCCGTGCCTTCCCACCGACAACGCTGTTTCCTCCCCTCTCGCTGTCCAAGCGTTTATCCAGGGATCAGACAGAAAAACATACATCGCTTCCACAGACTGGACACACACACTTACACTCACATCCCGTTTTCTTACCACCCCTACCGATTCATCTTTCTCACTCTTCCTCACCCGACCTCTCTCACCTTTTGTTCTAAGTTTGCTTGGGTGATGCTCCAACTTCTCACTCTCCATAATATGCTGTCTGACCTTCTGATCCCTATGCCATGTCTTATTTATGTTGTATGTTTGATTGCATAAAAAATGTGCAGCTACTTAAATAAACTATTATTGAGAAGGGAAAAGGTATTTGGGTTTAAAATGAAGTCAATGTAAGTCAAATAGCTGCCTTAGTAATGTTTTATTGTTAAAGGCCAGCATGGTCAAATAAAATCTGTATTTTAAAGTTGATTTGTTAGCTAAGTAAACAATTTTTTATTCTTTTTATTGGTAAGTCTTATTCAGTGCAAAATGGGGATAATTTCCAGTAAAGCAGGATAAGTCATATAGAGTAGCTACTAATCAGCAACCTCTTTTGCACCTCCATAGATCAATATAGAAGTGTAAAAAACTGCAGTTCCTTCAGTGTCCACTTGGGCACGGCCCCAGAAGCCCCAGCAGCCACAAGACCAGTAATAAAATACCCATTTTGACAGCAAAAATTAACTAGTTTTCTGTCCTTGGATTGGCCAGATCCCATATCCGTCATCAGGAAAATCCATCTTGCAAAGCTCCATTCTGAAACGATTGTGCCCGGTCTGAAAACAGATCTAACCTATCAGCATCATTTGAGAAAAATAAGGTGGTAGCTACAGGTGAGGTTTAGTTGTACTGTAAGAACAGCTCTCAAGATTTATATGAGGGAAAATTATTTTCACTCTTCCCCCGAGGAGGGTTTATTTGTGATCTAAGCCTGTAATTATTATGGCTGACACTGGCATAGCGATTAGCTTGGATGTAGCCATAGTATAGCAGCACCTCTATCAGAACTGGACCAAATTTCTTTTTTTAAAACAAGAGAATAGTGCCCTGACTAAAGCTTCTCTTGGTAGAAAAAATGTCTTTGCACTTGTCCTGGCTGGCCTCGCCATGAGTTTGATCTAACAACAAGCTGCACTGTTCATAAAGTATACTGGCGCCTGTCTGTTGAGCTCAGGTTACAACCGGTGCTGTGCATGCCTGGCTACCTCATGTAGTCTTGTCACTCTGACTGACCCTTACTGATTGTGACAAACAGAACATTTGTCGTCCACTCACCTTTTGATAATGTTTAGGAAAGTCCTGCCCTTCCCAAATACTTTATCTGGGAGGTTTCCCAGATGAATGTGAGAAAAATCCATGCAATAGATTTATAAAACAGTCTATCAGGTATGTCAGGTTGCTAGTTTTACAACCTGATAAAAACGCTTCAAATCTGAATAGCTTAAGGCTTTAGTGGCACACACTAAATGGGGGTGATTTATTTCTAATGGCTTTTTTGGAATTACAAAGGTGAGAGTTATACAGAATGGCCAGGGCTGATCTGACCATGTTTTATTTGCTGGGGAGGCTAAATGTTGGTCTTTGGTTCATTGTTTCCTGTGTCAAGTTTGACAAAAGTTATCTTTTTACAGCACTTTCAATAAGGCTCCACCAATGTAGGGTTTCAGACCTCAGAATGTAGTGGGTGAAGTGACTGGGTCTACTTCTCTGTCTACAGCAGATGCCATACACTCAAAACAATAACATGTCGATCTTAATTAAACTTTTTTATGGGAACTTTTTCCACATAAAATGTTTAATTTTGTTTGTTTGTTGTTAAAGCAAAAATTTCAATTTAATGTTAGTCAGTAAACTTGGGCTACAGTAGTGTAATTATTTTAAGTTGAGCCGACTAAAAAGAAATGTTTAACATTAACAAGAGATATTTATGTTGGCCTAAATCAGGGGTGTCAAACTCAACCACAGCAGGGGCCAGATTCTGGATTCAGGACTAACCTGAGGGCCTAACAGGGTCACCTTTTAAACCATAAACTGTCAACCTTGTTTCACCAGTAATAAAATATGAAAATAAATAAATAAATAAATAAAAAAACTTAGCACCGATGATAAACAATCTTGACATTTAAAAAGTCAAAAAGATACGTTTAAAGGCTCACAATCTGAGAAAAGTAAATTAATTTGTTCAAAAAGGTCAAAACATGAAATTGAAATTGAAAAATAATGTTTTTTTTTAAATGGCAAATAAATTTGAAACAAGTCCAAATTATAAGTTTAAAGTGTAAAAATTTCAAATAAAATTGTGAGTCTAAAAAGTCAAATTATGGGATCATGAAGTCAAAGTTTGGAGTTGAAAGTATGAGATAAAATGCAAAATAACTGGTTAAAAAGGTCAAAATATCACTTAAAAATTAGAATCATGAATCTTAAAGCTAAAAATATTATATGAGAAGTCAAAATTATAAGTATGAAATTTAAAGTCAAAATCCTGTTTGAGTCCCTATTGTGAGATGCTAAATTGAAAATGTGAAATCAAAACACAAATTAATTTCTTTTCCCACATTCCTGACTTCTCATCTAAATATTTTTACTCCTTTCTTTTTCAGATTTTATGACTCAACAAGGAAATCTTAAATCATCAAGGATAAATTCACATTTTAATACTTGAGGAAATTTGCACACTCAGACTGATGGGCCGATTATAACAGAAATATGAGATCAGCTTGCAGGCCGGATTTAACTGTTCCCCAGGCTGGATTTGGCCCCCTGGCCTTGGGTTTGACACCTGTGGCCTAAATTAATTTCATTAAGTTGGACTAACTCAAAAAAGATGCGTTATATCAACATATTCAATATTTGTCCTTTCAGCATAATTTTTGTAGTGATTAATTTATGAAACTATGTTAATATTAACAAAGAGAAATGTTTTAATGCAGAATGGTTTTTACTACTTTAACAGAACTTTATTTCATAAATGTTTTTCACACAAATAGAGTATACACTGTAACAAATTGGCTGTAGAATTTACAAGAAAGACCTGGCAACAAAGTTGTCAATAATGTCCTCTAAAATTGCTGTTTGTTGCTGTAAAATGAATTACACTCATTTACATGTATTCATTTTACAGGAGTATGTTGTATTTGAATAACAGCTTAGTGTTTTACAAAAACAACATTTAACTGTTATAAAATTCACACTATGTTCTTGTGTTCAGTTTGAAATACAGAATTTACCTGGCAACTTGAGTTCCCAGGTATTAACTGTTAAATGTTTCCTTAAAACTATAAACAAAACAGAATTATTCATAGCCAACCTGTCAACCACAGAAGGTCTTTTCTGGTTGGTTAAACTGCGGAAAATTAGGGTTTCAGTGGACCCATGGTACTGCCACGATAGCCGTCCATTTCATTATATTTTTAATCTCGACCTGAAATTAGTTGTCATTTCCTTTCTAATGTCTATTACGGTTCATTATTTTAGTCAGATGTGAAAAAACACCAGGCTTTTTTTGCATTGATAGTATGTATGCTGATCATTTTCAACCCTGATAATATCAGCACAGTTTAATCCACCAGCAGTACTCTACTACTCTATGCTGTGGTGCTTCAAATATCCCTCATCTGTTGTAGATGGGCTTGTTTGAGAAGAACCAGCCGACCCCCTTTGAGGGATCTGTAAACACTTAGGATGGATTAGATCAGAGATTGTAGGAGGTGAATGTGGGGGAAGGAGGGAGGAGACAGAGATGGTGGTGATACAAAAGGACTGGTTTCAGGATAATGATGGTGGAGGAAGAAAGTCAGATGTGTCAGATGAAGATCGTTGTTACAGAAAGACTGTGACAAAAGGAGAGCTTGGCCTCAACGTATCCTAGAAAATACTTAAAACTATGGATCCCTTGGAAGTAAGGTCTTTGGAAAATTTGTGATGTTTGTCGATTCTACTGTAATAGAATATAGTTTAGAATAAATATCATCATTAAAGAGGAAATGAAAACTGTAAAATATGTGTCAGCTTGCATATATGCCAAACTATGCAAAAGACTGGCCTTACCCAACACTTCAATTAAGATACTTTTCTTGTTAAAATCTACATCCTCTGAAATGACACAGGTATGCTAGAATATACGAGTTCCGAACTTCGTCGCATTAACCTTGGCCCTGTACTGCTTTGACCTTCCAGTGGCCATTGTCCAGGCCTGTGCCAGGTCCATGCCGGCCACCCTTTACATCTGCCCTCTGTGCCTTGGGCACACATGTGGTGAGCTAGAAAGCCCAGGTGACTGCTCCAGTGTCCAGCAGATGATGCTTCCCATTCCCACTCCCCTGAGCATGTCAGCGTTAGACACACGCTTTACGCCAATGATACCCAAAGATGCACCAAAGAGAGCTCTTCACAAAGGAGTCCAGCTAGTGCCCCTGGCTATCAGTCAGTGTCTAGGCCTTACAAGTGGATAGTAAAATTGGAAGGAACAAGGACTGAAAGGCTCTGACTTTTGTGCGCATGCTTTGCTATGATGAGCGCTACAACACTTTGCCCAGCGAACTGAATGCAGGCTTGCTGAACTCATCCACCCGCTCTCAACTATTTCCACTCAGCTTGCAGCAGTCTTTGCAAGTCAACGCCTGGAACAGAAATGACAAAAAATGTCTTCTATTGAGCAAATTAGCCTCCAGTATGAAAGAAACCATATAGCTTCAAATCTGAGTTCTTAGGTATGACGGAACAGTCCAAAAATGGCACCCACAGGACTTCTATTATACAGAGGTCCTGTAAGAAATGTGTAGGTCATATTTACCTGTAACAGTGGTTGCATTGTCATTTTGTGCTCAGTTATGTGATCTGTGGTTTCTTGTCAGGTTCTTGCATAAACATGCAGACACAGATTACAGCCTTTGCTAAGAAATAAACAGTGAAAGAGTGCCCAAATAAGAATAAATCCAAACCAGATCTTTTAAATGAAACCAAATTTTGATCCCCAAAGCCTTTATTTGATCTAACAAGTCTCAAAGAAGGCTAATACCTGGCCTTCACAAGCCCTGTGTTCCTTTTACCAGCAGGTAGCTTTCTACTCTCGTCCATCATCCGCCCCGTTCCAAAACTTGATGTTTAAGCTATGCATATAAAAGTTTGGTTTCCAGCCTGGTGCCAGAGTAAATTGGGTGGTATATGTTTTAGAGACATTTCCGTCTTTGAGAGTGAGGGTCCCAGGTCCCTGTTTGTGATGGAATAGACCACCGCTTGCCAAGTGCTGCCCATTTCTTAGGCCTCTTTGTGGCTCCAAGGAACACTTTCAAAAACCACAAGTTATCATTGGAGCAGCGGAGGCCTGTGGCAAGCAGGACGACCATCGCCATCCACCTACACCCCATTATACTCTCCTCCACTGACCATACACACCTTGAGCAAACCCCACCTCACACTTTCCATCTGTCTGTCTGCTGCCAGTTTGCACACCTTCCTCCATCTCCCCTCCACCCATGAGGCGATGCCAGCTCGGACCCTTCCGCTTTTCTTTCCTTCCTTTCCCCCATCCATCCACGCTGTCAGCACTCCATCAGTCTTGTCTGGCTCAGTTGTCATGATGGATGGCAACACCGCCACCAGGTATGTGCTGTTTTATAAACATGGCTGATAGCTGAGGTTTGCTGTGTGGTCTTTGAAACTGTTAGATTGAATAGTTAGGTGTATGGAGAGTTTTTAAATGCTGGTTTCTGAAGAAAAAAAATTGCAGACAGTTCTAGTTGACACTTTGAATTGAGCTTTTTTTCTGGTATATATCCATTTGGGTACAAAACCTGACAAAAAATGTGCGGAAATGGCTCGAAATTCATGTTTTGCATAATAAAAGAGCACTGCTTCTATGCACAGTGCAGTTGTCAGGATGCTATGTTTAATTATGTTAACACAATTAACTTTCCACATAAAGTTATACTGATATTTCCCATTGTTCATTTGATCCAGAACTCCAGGTTGGTTGTAGTATAAGTAGACTGTAAGCAGTGGTTCTCAAATGTGTGGCAAGGTACACTGGAGTGGCTTGAGGCAGGTGTAGGTGTGTCTTTGGAATTTTTATAACAATGCATCATTAATTTAACTGTACAATGACTGAAGATGTTATGAATTAAGCCTTGCGTTAGTTCATGCAGGACATGAATTTCATACGCCCAGCCATGATCAGCTGACGGCCAGCGGATCCCAATTATCACACCCCAGCTCCCACAGCCAGTCACAGCTCTTTCTCTCAACACAGCGGTCCATTTAAATCTAACGTACCTTTCATTTATCCCTGCTTGCATTAATGCAGATGCACCATGCTGCTCCTGCTGCTCCTGGCAAAGCTTAACCTCCTCCACCCCAGCCTCCTCATTTATAATATAAAGGTTGTTGCCCGCTCATATTGAGATTCATGCTACTATAAATTAATTGCTATTGAACTAATCTTATTGTATTCAATACACATTGTCATAAATGTATCAATCCATATGGTGGTTTCTAGCCATTGGCCCCCTGGAAAATCAAAGCATGCTGCTTGACTAACCCAGGGAGCATCCTTTGAGCAGAGCTTTCTCTGCCAAGTGAAACTGTTCATCCATTTTGCAACAAAATGGTTAAATGTACGACAAGAGTCTACCCACTCAACAAGAATTAAATAGACTATTTTGCATGGAAATAGATATGGTGAGCTTCAAGCTTTTGACTCAATCTCAGGCTTACCTTGGGTAAAAAAAGTTTGAACACCACTGACTTAAAGCTCCAATTTACTAGCACTGATAACATTCAACTTTGATCCAGTTGCATCTGCATTGCCTGGTGGCTCCTAATCACTCTTTATCAATGTCATTTCAGTGCTTATTTTGCTATTTCTCTTCTCCTAAGCTCACCTATTGAAGATCCTCTGGCCTGCTGTTTCGTTGGGCCTTGATTCTCCTGCTGAGGTGCTTTAGAAGATACAGGACTCCTGACACTAAACCTTAAAATGCCACTCTTGATAGTTTAGCTGAAGCAATACTTTCACACAAAGTACTAAAACACTGTCTAAAGAGGCAGCAGAAGCTGTTAAATGAACACATCCATGTTTGATAGAGCCATGCCTCTGTCACTGGATAAGGTAAACTTTCCAACAATCTAACTATGATTCCCAGAGGATGCAGACATATGCGGCCCTGGACGTGAGAAAAGAAGAAGCCAGCTACTGCCCACTTATCAATCTGGGGAAACTGCAGATGAGAGGATGACTGATCCTTCTTTCAGGAATAAGGGCAAGAAACAAGAAGTACATGATTGCTGATTTCAAAATGAGGTGGTCAGCCCTCTTCTGTGTGTGAGGTAAGTAAACACATGCACAGCATGTGTTTACTTTGACTAGGATATGTTGTATTCATTTAAAATGTACAGTGTGCTCTGAATGAGCCAAAGAAAATGTGGGAAAACACTGAAAACTAACTCATCAACTGATTTATGTGCTGGTAAAAGCCTGTATTGGTCAGTAGATTGAGCTAAAATAAGTATAGAAAGGACCAAAAATGCTGTAATACCATGTCTTGAGTTACAGTGATCGCCACAAGAAGATTTCAACACTAAGTTTGCTGTGAAAGGGAGACAAAGAGAGTATAGAAAGATAAGTAGACAGAGGAAAAATAATTTTTCATGTCTCTGGAAAACTCTGATGAGATGCGCAGTTTATCGGCTCATGGACCGTTCGCTTGAGTTACAACACTTGTGCCATGATGCTTAAATGTGTCCCACCAGGATAATGCCAAATTGAAGATTTGCACAGCTTTCAATTTTTTTCAAAGTATATTTCGACCTGATGAGTTTCAGGTGGACTTTATTGCCAACCATGGGGAGTTCACAAAGGTATGACTTTTGCAAACGGTTAAAGAATGCAAAATCGTTGAACTTTTTCTTGATATACACTATATTGCCAAAAGTATTCACTCACCTGCTTTGACTCGCATATGAACTTAGGTGACATCTTGTTCTTAATCCATAGGGTTTAATATGACGTTGGTCCACTCTTTGCAGCTGTAACAGCTTCAACTCTTCTGGGAAGGCTTTCCACAAGGTTTAGGAATGTGTTTATGGGAATTTTTGACCATTCTTCCAGAAGCGCATTTGTGAGGTCACACACTGATGTTGGACGAGAAGGCCTGGCTCTCAGTCTCCGCTCTAATTCATCCCAAAGGTGTTCTGTAAGGTTGAGGTCAGGACTCTGTGCAGGCCAGTCAAGTTCATCCACACCAAACTCTCTCATCCATGTCTTTATGGACCTTGCTTTGTGCACTGGTGCACAGTCATGTTGGAACAGGAAGGGGCCATCCCCAAACTGTTCCCTAAAAGTTGGGAGCATGGAATTGTCCAAAATCTCTTGGTATGGTTGGTAAGAGTTCCTTTCACTGGAACTAAGGGGCCAAGCAAAGGTCCTGAAAAGCAAGCCCACACCATAATCCCCCTCCACCAAACTTTACACTTGGCATAATACAGTCAGACATGTACCGTTCTCCTGGCAACTGCCAAACCCAGACTGGTCCATCAGATTGCCTAATGGAGAAGCACAATTCGTCACTCCAGAGAAATGCATCTCCACTGCTCTAGAGTCCAGTGGTGGCTTGCTTTACACCACTGCATCTGACGCTTTGCATTGTACTTGGTGATGTATGGCTTGGATGCAGCTGCTCAGCCATGGAAACCCATTCCATGAAGCTCTCTACGCACTGTTCTTGAGCTAATCTGAAGGCCACATGAAGTTGGAGGTCTGTAGGGATTGACTCTTCAGAAAGTTGGCGACCTTTGCGCACTATGCGCCTCAGCATTCGCTGACCCCACTCCATCATTTCACGTGGCCTACCACTTCATGGCTGTGTTACTGTCATTCCCAATCGCTTCCACTTTGTTATAATACCACTGACAGTTGACTGTGGAATATTCAGGAGAGAGGAAATTTCACGACTGGACTTGTTGCGCAGGTGGCATCCTATCACAGTACCACGCTGGTATTCACTGAGCTCCTGAGAGCGACCCATTCTCTCATAAATGTTTGTAGAAATGGTCTGCATGCCTAGGTGCTTGATTTTATAAACCTGTGGCCATGGAAGTGATTGGAACACCTGATTTCAATTATTGGGATGGGTGAGTGAATATTTTTGGCAATATAGTGCAAGTATCTTTGAAAACCAAATTTTCCGTGTTAAATTGAGAGGGTGGGATGTTCACCAATAGTGAAAACAGACCTGCAGCAATGACAGAGACACTCATTTGTCAATTGAAAAGAAGTTGCAGAGCTAGATGATGACCTGGAAGTTGTAGTGTGTGCAAGTCCTGGGTAAACTGTGTTATTTACCATTAATAAGAGCAATTTATCAGGGTTCTTGCCCCCACCCAGTGAAAATGTTCCATCAAAATGAACAGTGGTAAATGCTAAAGATTGGGTCATGTGTGATTTAAAAGTTTTGATTATAAAACCACATGCATCAATTGTTATCGAAAGCCCAAATCCAATAGCAAGTAAGTTATGCTTCAAAATATGACATATCAGAGTCAAGACAAAACATACAGAGAACAATGTAGAAATGGTGGACAAAGCAACAGAGATATCTGTGTTCCACATATACTCATTCTCAATAAATTAAAAACATCATGGAAAAGTTCCTTTTTTCCCAGTAATTTTAACTGAAGAGTTAAAAGGTGCACAAGGTGATGATATGAGCTCAGCCGTCAGAGGATCATCAAACAAAGCAGATTCAAGAACTTTGGGGAACTTCACAAGAATTGGACTGCCACCTCACACAGGTCCAGGAAATGGACTATCAGTGTGGTGTTACTAGTGTTGGTTCACTCCTGAACCAGAGGCATTGTCATAAGGGTCTCACCCGGGCTAAGGAGAAGAAGAACTGGACCGTTGCTCAGCGGTCAAAAATCCTGTTTTCTATTGAAAGTCAATTTTGGATTTTATTTGGAAATTCAGGTCCTAGAGTCTGGAGGAGATCAGAGACGTACAGAATCTAAGGAGCCTGAAGTCCAGTCCAGTTTTCAGTCTCCACAGTCAGTGATGGTTTGAGGTGCCATGTCATCTGCTGCTGTTGGTCTGCTGCTTTATCAAGTCCAGAGTCAGAGTCAACAATGTCTACCAGGAGATTAGAGCACCTCATGCTTCCATCTGCTAAGAATTTATACCAGATAGATTCCTCTTCCAGCAGGACTTGGCACCTGACCACAGTGAAGCCAAAACTACCAGAAACTGGTTTGCTGACCATGGTATTACTGTGTTTGATTGGCCAGCCAACTGGCTTGACTGGAACCCCAGCAGTGCCACGAACGTATCATCTCCATGCTACGCCACACTGATGCAATAATTCATGCAAAAGGAGCTCCAACCAAGTAGTGAGTGCATAAATGAGGATAATTTCCCATCAGGCCCACATTTATGTTTTATAATTCCTTTTTTGAGTGCTATTTGTATTCTAATGTTTTGACATAGAGGATTTTGAGCTGTAATCAATCATCATGAAGATTAAAAAAAAAACCTTGAAAATATTTCACTTAGTGATCACTCTGACTCAGTTACCAGAAATGCATGAACTTTTTCATGATATTCTCATTTATCCAGATGCACGACACCTCTTTATCAACAAAAGAGCAAAGGAGTGCATATTACCAGAGACCATAATGAATCTGTGCTCAGATTCTGCAGGTAGCAGGATATAACATTTATTTAACCAACTCTCCTGCTCCTACATCCCCCCCGGTCTGACTTCCTGCCCCTAACTCCTACCTTCTGCACTCACCTCTGTGTACTCTGCACCGTATTTTCACGGGAAATGGAGTGAGGTCTTAAGAAAATACTTCTAAAAATCATCTTTGTCTATTTTCCTTGTGTCAGCCAGTCATGCGTACATGCGAGCACAGTGCCCGGGGAAAATATTATGATTTGGTTTTTGCAGTTATATTTAGTTTCCTGGGTTGTTTTTTTGACATGTATGCTGCACGCTGTTCCACAGAATAACTGATTTCTTTTCTGTAAATGATGAAAAACTGACTTAAATTATGTTGTTTCCTCTGATGAATGTGGCCCATTTTCTCTGATGTTTTAATGGAACATATGCAGGCTCAGAGGATAATCTTTAAGTGCATTTTTTATATTTTTGGAGGACATGAAAAAGCCCCAATCCTTAATAATCTACAAATATTCAGTTATTTAGGCACAACATCCTCTGATGTTTTAAACTGCAAAACCCCGGCGGTGCTTTATCTGATTATTAACAGCCCTGTCCAATGTGCCCAGCGTTTTATTATTATTATTATTCCATGAACTTGAATCTGGACTTTTCTGCTTGCTCATAAGCAAATGTTAGCAATTATAGAAATTTAACTTTCCTCATTAATAAGTACACATGTAGGAGCATCATGAGTCATGCAGGGATTCCTCTGACCAAAACATCCCGTACACCGGACTTCTGGCAGACACAGCTAAGCGATCCACACGGCTAAGTGATCCAGAATCATCTCTGCTGATTAGACAGAGGTTGCTTTCACACGAAGTCCCAGGGTAAATATAACTGAGATCTGCGGAGTCCCGGCCAGTCTCGCGGATTTTTACTGACAGCCTCATTCCACTGGCAAGAAAAACTGGTGATTAATACTGTTGCAACTCTGGCGGACTAATTCAGGAACATTTAAACATTCCAAAAACAGTCCAAGAGCAAATAGTCCGTATTTATCTAAATAAAATGATTTACAGTTGCAGTCAGGTTTGGAGCTAGAATTAGACAGGGCATTAGTGCTGAAGGTGTTGTTTAAAATGGTGATAATACCCAAGAGGTTATGATCATTTACAGCTCTGAAGTGGTCGAGTCCTGAAACAGCAACAGTACTGATGTAACCATAATCATAGTGCAAAATGCCCACAAAGCCATTATGGCTTTATGCAATAATTTCACATATGCACTGCCAAGCCCTGAAACTCCTTCAGTCTGATGTTTTATATCTAGATATCTTACCCTTTATTGTTATATTTCTTCTAAAGATATTTATAATAAAATTTCCTGGAACCCACAGTGTGAATATTTGATTAAATTGTGTGATTCAGGGTTTTGGCAATGCCAGTCATTTATTTATGTACCACTGCACATGAATAAAGGAGCAACACAATGCAACATTATAGACTTTTAAAAATGAGACTTAAAGGGCAGAACCCACTTTACAGTGACTGAGAAAGAGGTGGTTACAGAGGAAGACGGCAGCAGGACTGGACAGCTTGTAGGACAGTACCAGAAAGAGCCATGCTGCTCCAGTCTGGCAGTATCTTTCTTGTATCTGTTCTGGTAAAAGACAAAAAAAAAAAAAAGAGCTGTGACTGCAGCCAGACCTGCACACTTTGCCCTTGAATAACTTGGTGGATTACAGTGTCAGTGCATGTGTGTTGGATCAGTAGCACTGATGCTAGCACCTTTGCATTAGTTCTCTTTTTGGAACAGACTACTACTTGGCCGGATTTTTAAGTTATTTAGATGTGCCACTTTTCAACCCCTTTTCACCATTTTTTCCACCTATAACCTAGTTTTGAACTTGTTTTTATACATTTCAGCCACTTTTTTCCACTTGAAACTTCAAATACCTTTTTGGAACTTATTGCCACTTTTAATCTATTTTGGGCATTTTTTTGCCATCTATAGCACATTTTCACAACTTTTCTGCCACTGTAAACCAAGTTTTGCTACTTTTAATCCATTTTGCTTTTTGCCCATTTTACCATTTTAGCATCCTCACATCTAAAGGCTCATTCATGCTCTATGCACACAAAACAATACACCTGCCAATACTCTCACTGTTGTGTGTCTATCATGTTGAAGAAAAACTAACGAACTAGAGGCTGGCGTCTCTCACCAAGCTACTCTGATGCTGCTCCATCGGACTGAAGAAAGATGTCCTCTGCTCAGCTGTGCTTTTGTAGCTGTCTTTGTGCCCAGGTGAGCTCACATCACTGATATGTTTGTATTTTCTACCAACATACTCCTTATTCGTTTATACTTCCTCAGAAAACTCTTTCAAATGTGTCGTCTTCGTTGCGTTTGCTACTCTGGGTTGAACTGTTGGCCACATTGCTCAACCCCGTTCCACGGATGGTGGTGGTATTGCAATGTTTCATCTGTATCAAGCTCAAGCTTCAAGAAAGGGACGAAAACAAGATGAAATGAATGCAGAGGACAAGCTCATCCGTATGCCCTGGGTCCAAAAAACGTACAACATAAATGAGTCTTGACATCACTTTCCAAATGATTTAGTTTAACATGCCTAAACACATTGTTATCATTACCTAAAAAAAAAGCAATTCTACTATAAGAAAACAGGGAGACATTTAAAAAAATGCAATATTTTCCTACTGCACTGATAAATAAAATGTCATTTTTGCTTGTTGCTTTGATAAGAGTGGTTATTATTTAGGTTGGAAATAAACTATGCCTATTACAGTTTAACTTTACAATGGATCATGATTTGTTTGGCCCCCGTGGGATTTGTCAGGGTCCCAGAAAGCTCTGGACTGTAGCTAAACCACTGATAAAACATACACTTAATCTGCTGATGCCCTGGACATGGCTGAGATTTGTCAAATAAAAGTTAACTACAGAAGGGCTGTAATCTGCCAAATACCATAGTTCCACTCCTACATATATTATTTGTAATTCAACTTTAAACATCAACCAAGTCTGGCAGTTACATCAGTGAAATAACCACACTGCAAACACAACACACTAAAAAAAAAAATCATAAATAACACGGAAAAGGTCAGTGGTCATATCCGGGATTAGATTATGCATAGACCCATTTTAGAATGAATAGTGGCTCTCTTTAGCTCTGTTAGCTTTAGCTAAGGCTAACATAGCTAAGCAAGAATATAAGTCAGTGAAGCTTTGTTATCTTTAGCTAAAGCTAATAAAGCTAAGCTAGCAACATAATTAGCATTATGACATAAGTCAGTGCAGCTAAGTTAGCTTTAGCTTTGTGAGCTGAAGCATGCAGAGCTAAAGATAATGTAGCAATGCAGCTAACATAGGTGCTTTGTGAGCTTTAGGTGCTTAAGGTATGTTAGTTATGTAGCTAACTCAACTATATATCTACATTAGCTACCCTGCGAACTAAGCTGCTTTGTGAGCTTATCTTTAGGTGCTTTAGAAACATTGGCTATGTTAGCTACATATGCAGCTAAAGGAGCTACGAAGCTATGTAAACTATGTTTGCTACGTTAGAATATTTTAATGGTGGACAAGCCTTTTTCCTGTATGCAGACTGTTTCCTCAACTTCGTTAAAAGTTTCGTAATCAGGTTTTGCAGGTCAGTTTTTTTTAACTTTAAACTTTTGCTATACTAACCCCTACCTTAACCTTTATGCTTGTTATATGCTTGATGTCTGATGATGTACAGTGCTTAACAAATTTATATTCCATATTTGTATTTATTAGTGCTCTTGCAACACTACTTGTATTTGTACTCTATTTCTATTGTGTTTTTGTTGCCAATGGCCTGTTTTGTCCTGCTTTGTCTAAGATACTTTTTGCTGCTGTAAACTGGAATTTCCCCTTGCCGGACTAATAAAGGAATATCTTAGCTCATCTTATCTTCTCTCATCTTAAAGAGCTTCAACATATTGGTGTATTAACTATTGCAGAAACATAAAAAATGATTTTGGTAATTACCAATGCTGTTAATTTAGGGCAGCTGGGGCATAAACCTTATAAATTTGTTAAGCACTGTATATGCTTGAATCAGCAGAGTTGCAGATGTCAGTGCATAAAAGATGATGTGAAATCTTCAGACATACCCCTTCACAGGGATCCCATGCAGCAAATTCTTTACCTGGGCACATGTGTCCAAAATTTTTATAGACACAGATGCACCGGATGTGAAAACATGCTACAGATATGATTTTTGAAGACTGCCCCCTAGCTTTTTGGAGGCATGACATCAAGCCTCTGTGATGTGTTGTTGTCAGTGAATACCACAGAGATGTAATGGAGGGACGAAGTGATATTGGACAACTTTATCAATGAAAAAAGCATGAAGGATTAAAACTATTTCTTAAACTGTGTTCAATACTCATAAAGTTAACTCTTCAAATGCAATGAAACACTTTTTACAATTCCTCTAATGGGAGTCTGGTATAGTTGGGCAGCTCTGACTGTGTTTTGGACTCACTGAGAGCCCTCTGTACCTGTTAGAGTAGCTCAGGTCACTAGACAAACCCCAGTCACATATGAAACCTAAGGCATGCTGTGGATTATGCATAAGCGTGACTGCTTTAGCCATGAAAATGTAGATGTTGGCCCTGACGTTCGAATGATTTTATTATTACAACTTTTTAAATCCTTCTGCTCTGCCTCTGCTGTTTCAGTCCCTGAACTACAAGGTGCTTGGATGCTATAAAAAGGCTTTGTATATTCTATAATTGCTTAATAGTTATATAAAATGTCATTAACTGTTCTCACTGGTTAGGTTACATCCACTCCTGCTACCAGAGGGACTGAGGCTTCCAGCCCAACATCCTTCACTCCTATGCCCCCTACCTCTCTTTCCTTTTGTCAGTTTCAGGCAGGATTCATCTCATATTTCAGATTTTCCCCCTTTCCTTCAATCTTTTCAGCTCTTTTTTCACAGTGCCTTTCTTTCTCCCATCCATCCGTCACCGTTCACCATGTTAGCAATCTGCCTTATGACAGGTGAGACATCTGTGGCTCCCTCGCCTGTCAATCTGCGGTTCTTGGGTCAGTCGGAGTGCTTATATAGCCCCGCTGCATTCAGATAGAGCTTCGTATCCCATCACCCATTGCTCTGAAAAACTCAAGTAGAAGAAGACGGCTGAGGCTTCCTGTATGAGGTCATCACATGCTGCCATGTCCCACTCGTGGCCAATATACGCCTTCCGCTCCACACCAGCTCCTCGCTATTCTTTTTTCAGCTCCATTAAAAATAATTGGTGCACCGCTCCAGAATAAATGTTGAGAGGGAAACCACGGCTGGTCATTCCCTCTAAGTTCAACATATAAGAGGATGGAGAGTATCAGCACATGGAGTAAAAGTTCACAATGTATTTATTTTTTCCCGCCTATCACTTATCCAAATCGGTGGTCAATATTTGCTCTGGTGATGATCACTTCCAGTAGCTCATTTACTGAAAAGGATATCTCTTAACTTGGTATCAAATGCTGCCAGCCCAACGAAAAGAACACGTTGAAAGCATTATTCTCACCACCATGTGGCTGATCCACCGTGGCCATGACGTTAATGAAGAATAATCTAATTAGCTCATCGCTCCAATCAGTCTCATTTCCCTCTTTGCTTTGACTCATTTGTGGGATTGGCAAAGATGCATTTGATTCTCTCCAAAAACATTGCTGCCCCAGAGAACAGGAGCGCTGTCAGGATAAGAACGACTTCAGAAAAAAGACAGAAGAGTGTGTCAGATGTTTCTTTTTCTGAATTAAACCATGCACTGCTTTTCTGCCAATACTCCATTAAAAAACACTTCTTTTTGCCACCCAATTCAGCAACCTAACACACTAACACAACCTTATGAATTCACCACTTTAAATCTTTAGATTATCATTGACACCATCATGGCAAGGCCTCAGCAAAAAGGATGAAATAATTATAATTGTTTTGGTATTACTGAGCAGAAACTATGGTCTACAGTAGTGTAGCAGTAATTTAACTGGCTGACACGGTTTAAGTTTCCATTTTCTTGAGTAGAGGCCAACAATGACCTCATAATGAAGCATTTGCAAACAATATTTGCAATCCAAGAGTTATGAGACACACTACTGAATAATTTGTCATTTATCAGGCTCAAACCATCCATTGAATGTGACTTATCCACAGCCCTGCCACCAGATTTGGCTAGACCCCTGACAAACCAGGAGAAGGGCCCCTTCACAGTTGTAAGTTATTGATCACTGCAACAAAATGCATTCCATCATATTTTTATCACTCATTTTATCTATTTCCTGCACTAATAACTAATTTGATCTACTCACTTTAAGTCAAATACTGTAAGAAGGCTCTCAGTGGTGAAATGCCTCACCTATCATTGCATATGTGTTGGATCAGTAGCATTGGTGTTAGTGTCCTTGCCGACAGTTACTTCATTTTGAAGCTGAAAAGTCAAGAGTACCTTGCTGCAGACAAGATAGCCGACATACATCCAATCCATACCGGAAGTCTCAACCGGAAGTCCGTACGTCTAAGGTTAGGCTTAGGCATTAAAACCTGAGTGGTTAGGTTCAGGGTAAGGCAGTGGGGAAGGTGATATATTTGAGATCCAGCACCAAGGGTTAGACTTAGGCGTGAAAAAGACTGACAAACACTCGCAGCTAAGTCCAACACGCAGAAGAAACTTCTGCTTGGGACTTCCGGCATGGATTGGATGTATAGCGACGCCCATGTCGGCCATCTTGACTGCAGTTGGGTCCCTCTCGAAAAGTGTGTCAAACTTATATGGGGTTCTGATGTTGAAATTATTTGCGCCACTTCTTAACTCACCCATTTTTGCTGCTATAAATTGTCACTTTTCATCAGTTTGAAACAACTTTTCACCCATTTCCCTTCTCTTTACATATTTTTGACACTGTTACCCATTTTTAACGCGTTGTAACCTCTTGTCATCAATTTTTCTTCTGATTTTTACGATTGTAAACACATTATCACCACTTTCACCAATTTTGTTACTTTTAAAATACCATTTTACCACCTGTCTCACCTATTTTTGACACTTTAAATCCATTTTTGTTGACCCCATTTTGCCACTTTCTAATCCCATTTCATCACCCTTTCCCACCTTTTTAAATGCTTTCCACCACTTTTTCAAACTGATTTTTGCTACTAATTGTTGCTTGTGTTGATCAATTTCTGCCCATATAAACCCATTTTCAACAGTCATTTTTGCCCATTAAAACTGCATTTCACTAATTGTCTTGCCCACTGTTGCTATTTAAACCCGTTTTCATCATTTTTTGCCATTGGTTTTTGCCACTTTAAAATGATTTTGCCTCATTTTGTCTAGTTTTCCCTGTTTTTAGCCTTTTTTGGCCACTTTTAACACATTTTGACACGTTTTACCCCCTTTCATCACTTTTTTTCATCCATTTTTGCCGCTGAACACATTTTGTCACTTTTAATCAATTTCACTACTTTTAACCCATTTTTCTACCTTTTTCAACCAATTTTGCAACTTTTTAATCACATTTTCACAACCTTTTTTGCCCATTTTGACCTTGAACCACATTTCACTGTTTGCCATGCCCATTTTTGCCATTTGTAACCAATTTCCCCCATTTTCTCTGCTATTTTTTGCCACTTTTAACCAATAGTTTCTACTTTAAAGCCATTTGTTCTACTTTTAAAATCCCATTTTATCACCTTTCCACCCTTTTTATGGCACTTTTAACCTATTCTAATTCTGTTTTAAGAAAAGAGGTTTACATCTTTTAAAAGGCTACATATTACAGCATAATTAAAAAAAAAGAGTAGTTACTATTCAGATTAAGAATAAAATATGGTCATCATGGATTAACTTTACGATGAACCATGATTTGGCTGACCTCCATGGGCCTCCATTTGGCTGGGGCCCCAGAAAGCTCTCCCCTATACCTCCCCTTATGGGCAGGTGTGTGTACCCATACTGCAGTCATCGATGCAAGATCTTCCCTTTTGACTCTTAGAGCTCCTCTTAGTAAGCCTTTTTTCATTTGAATGGGCTGATCAAGATAATTAAACTAATCATAGTTTCTCTTTGCTCCATTTGATGATTCACATATAAATCCAACTGTTACATGATGAGCAACCATACAGCCTCATCTGGTGACTGTCTAAATCTGGTCTTAATCAAAGAAAGAGATGTGTTTCCATAGGCACCAAAGAAACATACTGACAAGAGGGAAGAAGAACCTTCCTCTGGTCTTGCTACACTACTGTGAGGCCTGGACTCTGACTGAAGGCTGGAGGTGCTGTCTGGACTTCTGTGAGGACTTCTTCTCTTCTCAGTTGGCAGGATCTGTGTGTAATACTGATGTGTCCGGGGGGCATTGTAATAGAAGTCCTAGTTATCCTCATTTTTCCTTTATTTACTTTTGTTGTGTTTGGTCGGTACAGGCACATTTGATTGGCTGACAGCTAATTCTAGAAATAAAATAAAATAAAATAAAAATATTGGCAATCAAAATAATAATTTCTTGTTTTCTAACTCCCTGATGAGTTTCAGCTGCAGATAGCAGTGCCCAGAATATTCCAGAGGCTGAGCCAGTGGCAGCTAGGGCCAAATACCCCCTGAATTCTGACTGGCATCCCCAAAAACAAGGAAATGACTGTCTAGTTGCCTTGTCAGTAAATAAATCAAGCATTTAGCATTTGTACAGACAGGCCATGGAGCCAAGCTCTGCCCCGATCAGCTGATCTAATGCAAGCCCTCATCAGCTGACGGCCAGCTGATTCGCTCTAAGCACCCTATTGGCCAATCACTCTCATGCTGCCTTATTCAAACTACTCTTGCTTGGCTATGGCTCTCTCTGCATGCTGCTTATGCAACCCTCCTCCATCCCAGCCCCTCTTTTATTCTGCTTCTGACTTAAACAATGTCATAAAACTCGCCTTGTGGATTTAAAAATGGCCCCAACTTCCTTATATATTTCTGTATGTGGCCCTCAGTGGAAAACACTCCTGGTCTAGGCAGAAAGTTTGTCATAAAGAAAGGTAGTTATTTTGTTAAAAAGTGTTTCTCTTTTCTCTTATGTCTACATGAGATTTAAGATAATAAGGGTTATCACAGAAGTGTTGTTTGAAAGGTCAACATCCTGATTTGAGGTTGATAAAATGAATATTTAAGCGTGGGTCCTCACAAGTGTAGTAATAAGTACATGTGTGGGAGACTTGTCTGCCACATGTTGTTCTACACTGGGCGTCCCATCTTCACAGCAGGATGATCTGCTGGCTCTAATTCCCTTCCATTAATCATTGGACTAATTTGTTTTCACAGTGCTGTGCTGACAGCCGAAGGTTCTTGTTACAGCACAGGGGCTCGAGCAGACTGAGCACACATGCATGTTCAAGTGTGTGCACATGTGTGTATGACAGAAGGAGCAGAGCTGCTCTCACACTCTGCTGCCTTTGAGTAGCCATTGTTATTCAATGGCTTTGATTAGCAAATAGTTTCGAGGTATTTAATTAAACTTGATCATAAAATTCACAGTAAATCAAATGTTTTCTTTTTCTAAAGCTATCACAGAGTGATTCCTGAAAGAACATGTCAAAGCGTGTGAGTTGTATGCATCACAGATCATGCAAAGACAGTCTCACCAGCTAGATATTACACTGTATGCACAATAACCACAGACAAGTTCTCTTTAAATCTATGATAGAAGCTATTTAGCAAAGCAGCATCAACCAGAATCAATGGCACTTAAGCAAACAAAGAACTATTTAAAGATGAAGCAACATACAATAGCTGACTAGAACAATGTGGCTGAAATGCATATGGCTACACATGTGGTTTCACTAGTGACTTTACAGATGGTGGACTTAGAACCAAAAGATGGAGAAACTTTCAGCTACAACCTCAGTACGGTAACTTCATCACAGCTAAACCTGGTGGCCAGACCTTCATTCTGATAGCACTGATGTTGTATAGGTCAAGGCACTGTACTGGATAAATGTGAACACAGGAAAGTAAATAAGCAACACCAAAGCAAAGACAAAACACGGCAGTTGCAGCTTTCAGTGAGTGCACATGAAACACTTCCTACAGCTAGTTCTGCTCAGATCAAAGCCTCCTACTTTGGGATCGCAGTGTGATTAGAGTCTGATGTCCAGCTAGATCTAAAAGTAAGAAGAAGTCCACACATTAATATTCCTTCCACAGTTACAGCAAGTTAAAAGTCTTGTGGTGTCAAGAATCAGCTTTGGTATCCAAGCAGGATTCGTATCATCCTTTGGGTGGCAGGAGAGGAGTTGCATGTCCTTCTTCAGAACCTGCAGCATTCTTGTCTGGGTGACGCCTATGAAAGGAAGAAAACTCTTTGTAGTTGACCAGCTGATTGCTGACTGTACTAAATCTTAAAATAAAGTTGGGAAAACAGATCAACAGTGGAAAGCCACTGCTGTGCAAAGCTGATTGCAAGCAATGTTACGGCAAATGAGGTGGGGTCAGAGGGGCTTTTTATCTGCAGAGTCGCCTCAGGTCTCCTCCAATAAGAGACTCTGAGATGTGACTTTTCACCGTGTGGAGAGCTGCAGCCCATTCTAGGTTGATCAGTTTTTGTTTGAAATTTCTCTCCAAAACTACCACAACTCGGGCATCAGAGCAGCCAAGCCTTTGTTTCATGACCCCCCACCCCACACACACACACACACACACACACATGACTGAATCCCAAAATGAAGTACTTTACACCTGTCATGGGACTAACTGAATGACACATCAGTGAAGCAGGGTTCCCAGTTGACAACCCTGGGGAAGTGCTTTCTTTTTGCTGCCCATTAGTCTACACAGTTGACCTATGGAGGCCAATATTATGGTCATCACTGGGTTTAGGGATTTCTTCACTGAGTGCTCATCCTTTCAATGAGGCACAAATATCTTTCGTTTGCTTCAAATCTAGAACAACATTCAAACTAGGCTATGTTTCTCTCATGATTTTTTTACCTCATGCAGACCTGCTCTCTTGGAGCACAAAGTTCTTGAGCCCATTGTTCAGGACTGTCTTAGATTCCTCTTAACTCTTGAATGTAATATCTGCAGCCGTTGCAGTTCCTGAAGCTACACTCCAGTGACACAGGAGACAACAAGATTTACCCTAAAACCCTCATACAGGACCACCCAAAGGGCTTCAGCACTGGGCAGACAGCACCAATGTTTTCTTTGAGGAGCCACAAACCACCAAGTCAATATGTCTGTGTCCAGCGGTTGCAGTATGTACTTGTGATAAAAACGGTCATTTTGTCATGGTCTATAAAGCCCTGACCCAAGAATGAGTGAGGTTATTTTCTCTGAGCTAACTATACTGTATATAATTGCCACTGTAGTGGTTTTGGAAGAGAAAACACACTGAACAGCTCATGTAACAAGTGTCTCCGGTCAGACATTTGGACTGGACATGATGGCTGATTCAGCCTCTGGCATGCCATCATCACCACATTCCTCGTTTAGTCAGCATTTTGTACATTATGATTTAGCTACGTCCATGATGGGACCTCTGTCAAAAGCTCATAAGCCTCTTGCATGTAATGGTCTGCCTCTTTGCAATTGTTATATATGAAATACTTCTCCCATAATATTCAAATGTTGCCAAAATGGTCTGACAAGAAGGAACGTTTGTACAACAGAAATTGGTAACATATGTGAGCATGTCCTGAGCCTATGGTCCTCATTTGGCATCCCCATTTTAATGTTTTATAGACACCAGAGCGTTTTATTGTGCAGCCAATCAGACACAAAGGCAGTGGTTCCAAATCTTGGCGTTCATATGTAGCAAAGTGGTCTCGAGAGAAATCAGTTGGACATGTAGAGGGAGGAGGGCAATGGTTTAACATTTGTGTAAGACTAAATGTTTCTTTCTGACCCTGACTTGCCATATTTTGACACTGGCAGCAGGAAAATCAAATCAGTTTAAAGTATTTACGCCAGAATCTTTGATAATTTTTTTTTCTACCTGTTTATATTCAATATTTTGTGCAAAAATCAAGGCTCTCAAATCTTTAATCGATCAATCAATTTTGGGGTGAATTCATATTAAAATATTTTAACTTTGTTTTTAAACACCTTGAAGGTCCGGCCACCCACACACACTTACTGTGTTTAGATTATACTTCTGCTTTTAACACAATCCAGCCCCATATTTTAGCCTTTAAATTATTATCAAACTTTAACCTGTGTCCTAGTATTGTTGGATGGATTTTAGATTTTTTAACAGATGGATCACAATGTGTGAGTGACCAGTGCTCTGTCTGATGTCCTCCTCTCCTCCACTGGTTCTCCACAGGGCTGTGTCCTCGCACCCATTTTACATAACCTGTACACTGATGACTGCAGAAGTTCCCATCCAGGAAGACACGTCCTGAAGTTTGCTGATGACACAGTTAAAGTGAGTCTGTTGCAGTGGAGGACACAGCTCCTGGACCAGTGGTGGATGATTTTATTCATTGGTGTGATGATTCTTTTTTAAACCTAAATGTGACAAAAACTAAGGACATGTGCAAAAATTTAGAAGGAACTCAAAGCCCACCACTTTTAACTGAAAATAAAGGGGAGACTGTGGAGCACATCACCAGCTGTAAGTACCTTGGTGTAGTCGTCGACAATAAGCTGTCTTTTAATGAGAACACTGATGTTGTGTACAAATAATCACAGCAGCGACTGCACTTCCTCTGGAGGCTCAACTGGTTTGGTGCAGCAAACTAATGTCAATGTTTTATCATTCCTAGGCTGAATCTGTCCTGATCTTTGCCATCATCTCCTGGTGTGGCAGCCTCTCATTAGGAGATAGAAAGAGGTTAAAACACATTGTTAAAGTTGCCAGTGAAATTATTGGTGTTACATTACCTGATCTGTCTACAACCTTTTGTAGGAGGGTAAACTCTAACCTCCAATTTCCATATACAGTGTGTGCACCGCAGAACTCTGGCGAATCGTACTGCGGAGCACATCGCTCCCTCTAGTCTATCCGAGCATTTCCGTAGCCGGCGCTCCAGACCGGCAGCGGTGCACCACTTCGCTCCGCTTCGTTTCAGATATGTTGCAGGTCTATTTTCAGCGCTGGCCACTGCCAAACCTCGTAAATTCACTGTTGTTCAGAAAGCACCAACCATGGAAGTCACAAGCGTAGAACATCCGGTACTTTCAAAATAAAACACAATGCACGGACTCCAGATCGTAAATCATCACTACATCAACATTACGCCTCATCCTGCAGCGAGAGCAAAGGGTCACTGAGAGGTCAGTGGGTCACAGAGCTAGGCGCCATTGACGAGGAAAAGTTAACTTCTTTTAACTTTGACATACTATTCCTGCGTGAACTCGCAATTCTCCCGTGATCTCTTCCTGCTGATCAGGTCAGCGTGCCATGGTGCTGCACTCTACACGCTTCCAGTGGGTGAGGTCGCTCGCCAATGGTTCGGACCAAACCCGTGGCGTTTCAGTGTGCGGCGCACCCGTCCTATGTGGAAATTGCAAGTAAGGCTCAGGACATCATACGGTGTCCTGATAATCTTCTCCATGCCGAGTTTGAGCTCCTACCCTCTGGCAGAAGATTCAAATTCCCAAAGGCTAAATCCAACAGGATGAAAAGTTCATTCATAACTCAAGCCATTACACAACTTAATTTGAATTTCAAAAGTGAACAGTTTTAATCTATTTTCACTACAATGTAATGATGGTTCTGCTTTCAGTTGTCCTTCAAGGTATTTGTGTACGTATCTGTTTTAGTGTTGTATCTAAATTTCTGTGATTATGTTTCTTATGTTTTATGTTTTTACCTGCCTGCGACGCAAATTTCCCTCAGGGAAGAATAAAGTTGAAGTTAAAGTTGAAGTTCGTGAATGTTATCAGAAATTTTGGGGAATTCTTTGAGTGCATTTAAGACATCCACTATTTGAAGTGTACTCTGATTTATTTTGTCTGGGTTTCATAAAAAATTGAGGAATTTATTTGCACACTTTTGGGATTATTTTCCCAATACTTTTCCACATAGTTGTGAGGGATTTATTTTGTAGAGGAATCCACAGAATAGAACATTCTGGTTGTGCATCCCAGAAAGGTTGTAGACATATTTTCAGTGTTTTCTGGTTTGTTGAAGTCCATGTGAGTTCCTTCCACTTGAGGTAGCCAAAGTGCAAAATGCAGTTCCAGTTACAAAACACACACATTGGCTACATACAGCGTATTTGAGTGTGTGTGGTGTGTGTTTTCCTCAGAGTTCGTTTGATTATGTCTTTGTCCGTCATCAGGGTGCTTTTAAGTGCAAAAGCAGAACCCCCTTCAATCCCATGGTGACATAATGTAGAGACCCAAACTCCACAGGTAATGTATGAGGCTGTGCGGCTTTAAAATAAGCAGGACTTAGATGGGAACAGAACCAAAGAAAACACTTTATGTGAAAGCATGGAGCATAAATTTGTTAATGTGGCGGTGGAGAAAGAGAGAATGGGACTGCATACAAGGTTCTAATTTGTAGATCACTGAGAAGAAAAGATATAAAACAAGATTTTTCCAAAGGACTACTGAAAGACGAGGATCTTCATATGAACTGGATTATATCTGGAAAAGGTGGTTTAAATTAGTAATAAACAAGATGCATGTAATTTCTACAAACCAACCAAAAGAAAGGGATGAATAAACATGCAGTGTAAATCTGACTTTGTTTTCTAACTGATGGGAGAGTGTTTAGGACTCTGCATGGCAGCGTTTCCAGTTTCCATTCCTTTACAGTGGTGATACAAAAATAAATGTGCACGCTGGAAACGTGGGCACACTATGTCTACCAATAAAAAGATGCATAAACAAAGTTTTACATGTGACCCACTCCTGCCTCTGGGGCTTCCGTGATTTCTCAATCCAACTGTGCTATTTGTGACATGTTTAGCCCACCTAAACATCATGTGACAAAAACCACACAGGAAAGAGAAAGTCCAGATAAACATGCCAGGAGCATGCGGGTGTGTAATGTAGCATTTAAAGTTTCTGAGTATTTAGATTATTCTCGAGATGTTATATGTGCATGCATTTATTGCTCCTGCTCTTGAAGTGCAGGGGGCAGTGGAAAGCTAAACAGAGATGATGACTTTCTAGTGTGACTTTGAGCAACAAATAAGAAATAAGCATTCACAGATCAAATAGAATACCCTTTTTTTTTTGTGCAGTTTCTCTAAAACTAAGAAATGAAATTGTAGTAATGGTAACATAATGGAAAACATGCATATTTATGTTTTTAACATTTAAATGTTCTCTAAACCCTGAAAAAAAGGTGAAAAATATCTGACTCTGTGCTTATTCCATGGCAAGATGTTATAAAGTTAAGACCTGATTTGCCCTTTATTGATATCAGCTTTTCATTTGCTAGTCCACCAATATTATGGCTGGAACCTACAGTGATCTTTGTTGTAACAATGTTTTTTGACAATAAATCTTATACAATTGGAAAGCCCGTTTATTTTCCTTTTAAATGGTGCCACATTTGTAAGGATATACATTTACAGGATGAGCAGCAGTGCGTTGCGCCCACGGTAAAATTTGCCATATCAATTCTGTCGATGCCAAACAGCTTATTGGGCCTGACTGGCACCTGATTGACAGCACCTGTGAGTATGTGCCCTGCTACAGTGGTCAGTAGGTGTCTACTCCAAGATTCAGCATGCCACATTTGACTGATCTGGATATGACTCATGCAACAGGGCAATTTCAAGCTGGTGTTCTGCAAAACAAAGTTGCAGTATTATTTGGAGTGAGCTCTAGTACCATCTCCAAACATGAAGGCCAAGATCTATATACAGGGGGATGTCAGAGACAGGCTGTGAGGTGAAGACCGTTTCCTCACCCTGTCAGCATTTAGGAATCCTAGGCTGTCTTCTAAAGACTGGCAGTCAAGGTTTGCGGGATGACATGTGGCAACACGTGTACTGCAACCTGAACATGTGGAGGAATGTTGTGTTCAACGACGGGTCCAGATTCTACCTGGATCGTAGGGTTTGGAGAAGACATGGAGAATGTCTTGCTGCACCAATAGAGTAATGTCATTGGGTGGAGGCAGTGTGAAGGTGTGGGGCGGCATCTCCCTCACTTGAAAAATGAGGCTTGCCATCATTGGAGGCAATCTCAATGCAGAGAGTTATCGAGATGAGATTCTGCAACCAGTGGCGATCCCATATCTCCACAGTCTGGGACTGAACTCTGTCCTCCAAGATGACAACGCTCGCCCCCACAGAGCGGGGTTAATCAGCGACTACATCCAGAATTTGGTAGTGGAGAGGATGGAATGGCCTGCTCGCAAATCTGACCTCAACCCTGTTGAACACTTGTGGAATCAGCTTGATCATGCTGTTCATGCCAGAGTGACCAACACAACCACAGACTGGTGACCAGCATGAGGAGGAGGTGCCAGGCTGTTGTGGCTGTGTATGGTTTTTTCACATGCTACTGAGGCTTCTTTTTGTTAAATGAATAAATTGTTAAATTGCCAATATGTCTTGTTTTTTCAGACTTCAATCATCTAATCCACAAACACCAAACATAAGTCAGTGGCCAAATAAGCTGTCTGGCATTTGGCGGAAGATTTGGCAAATTTCTCATTGGCGCAACCCACATACTCAGCTCTGCTGCTCATCCCACAAATGCATAGTCCTTACAAATGTGGGACCATTTTAAAGGGAAGTAAATATAGCAAAGCATTGGATCCCTGGATTTACTGTGTGAATGTGATTATTTAATACCAATGCACTCTTTATATCCTCTGTTATCAGTACAGCTTTAGTCTGACTGTGGTGTAAAAGCACTTTCAGTCAGAAGACCAGAAAAGCACTGTAGAAGCCCAATCCATTTACTGAACTTGCTAAACCCTCTCCTATACTAATGCAGAGAACCAGGAAATATCTCAAAATAATCAAACCAATCTGAAAAACATTATACCTGTCAAGGAAACAGCTTTTGAGACAAACTCCATCACCATTTATGGATGTTTCACGATGGATGTTTCCTCAGTGAACCAACTTTAATGTTCTGCAGGTACCTGAGAGACACAGCTTTGACATATTTATACAGAGTTAGTAAAAAAATAAACGTGAAGCAGTCTTAATCCCGAATTGGCTGGATCGGTCATCTTCCAGAGAAAGGTGGGGTAAGAGGAAAACTTTGGCTGTTAGATTTATAGACAGAAAAGAGGCCCAGTGTGACAAGAACTTGAAGCTAAGAGCAAGCAAATTCACAATTCTTAATCACCGAATTGGGAGTTGTAAATTCACTTGATTTTTAATGGGCTGTCGACACAGCAAAGTTTACCAGTGCACTACATGTGTATAATGCCATCTCATTTGGAGACCTACATTTCACCATGACAGTCATTGTTTGTCTTTATGTCTTTTTTATTCAAGAGTCCTCACCATTACATCACTGTCATGCCTTCATATGCATCATTATATTTTCATGCCTGTTGTGTCTTTTGCTCTACTTGAGCTGGTGCATTTGTTCATGTGTGTGTGGCCCTGCAGTCAATGGCCCGCTGCATTTTCCCTTGATAGCAGTGAAGGAGGGAAATGACCTTTAATATGCCCAACCTTCTCCCCAAGTCCATATTAATGTTAATCTATCAGACTTTGAGTCTCCCTGGCCATACAACGCTGCCAATGTTCCCAGGGCCTTGGGGTGCAATCAGCGGTGTAGAACCAAGCAGAGCTCACTGTAAGTCTGGGAATAAAACACACACACCGCACCGTTTCTTGCCATTTTTTTTTAAGCTAAACAAGTTGACCCAAACACCAAAGCGTCCGCAGAAGACAATTGTGCAATCAAGGATGGATAAATAGGAGGAGGAAGTTGACCTGCAACAAGGTCAGAGGCTAAAAAATAGAGGGATAAATAAATAAAGACAAGCAGCTTTATTCAAGGTGGTTTTAGCAAATGATTCAACTTTCATAAGTTTGATTTTTGAGACAGGTAAACCAGCAATTTGATTTAATTAACTGGTAACAGGGACCATTAAATAAGCTA
The DNA here is from genome assembly GCF_018320785.1 of Cheilinus undulatus. Lineage (NCBI taxonomy): Eukaryota > Metazoa > Chordata > Actinopteri > Labriformes > Labridae > Cheilinus > Cheilinus undulatus. The sequence continues at coordinate 10,155,292 of NC_054884.1, read as the reverse complement.
TGACAACAGTAGGTGACACTTTACTCCTTAATGACAACATGTTCATGTCTCCCTCACAATCACCCTGTTTTTACCTTTTTTTAATTTAACTTTTTGACCACTTTCATGAAATCCCCACATTGAAAATATTAAAGGCTAAAAGAAAATGAATAAAAAACAGAGAAAACAGTTAAAGTTCTAATCTGGGATCAAATTATGTACAGACCTGTTTTAGAAGTAGTTACATGAAATGTGGCTTGATTTGGCTTCATTAGTTATGTTAGCTTTAGCTAAAGCTAACATAACTATGCTGGCCACTTGAATTAAATCAAAGCTACAATATAAGAAAATGCAGCTAAGTTAGCTTTAGCAATGTTAGCTTTAGTAAACGTAGCAAAAGCTAACATACATAACTAGGTAAATAACTTATCTACGTTGCTTAGGTAGCTGCTTTGTGAGCTAAACTTCAGCTGTGTTAGCTACATTATCTACATGAGCTACAATATCTTTAGCCAAGTTTGCTTTGGATCAGGAGCTTTAGAAAACGCAGTGCTAACTTAGCTACATATATATGGTTTCTACTTGGCTTACATATCTGCTTTGTGAGCATAGCTTTAGCTATGCTAGCTACATCATCTTTGTTAGCTACATTATGTTTAGCAAATCTTAGCTATAGCAACATAAGATAATGAATCTACATTGCTTACATAGCTGCTTTCTGAGCTTAGCTTTAGCTTCATTAGCTACATTATCTGTTAGCTTCATTAGCTAGAGCTAATTCAGCTTAAGCAACATAAGCTTTAGAAAACACAGAGCTAACTTAGCAACATAGATAATATAGATCATCTCACATAGCTGCTCTGTGAGTATATTTTAAGCTATGTTAGCTACATTACCTACTTTATCTATTGCTATGTTAGCTTTAGCAACAAGAGCTTTAGCTATTTAAATAACGTATCTACATGGCTTACAAAAGTGCTTTGTGAGCTTAGCTTCAGCCATGTCAGCTATATAACTAGCGCTAACTTTGCTATGTCGATAACATTTATCGTGTCTTGCGTAGCTGCTTTGTGAGCTTAGCTTTAGCTCCTTTAGCAATGTTGGTAACAAAGCTACGGAGCTCCGTTATCGACATAGCTATTAGAGCTGTGTGAGCTACACTTGCTGCATTAGAATGTTTTCATGGAGGATGAACTTTTCCCTGAAAGCAGACAGTTTAGTCCGGTTTAGTTTATATGTTTTTGTGATCAGGTTTTGCAGGCCTGGCTTGACTTTTTACTTTTAGTATCCTAAAGTTACCTTTACCCTAAATATTAGTATTGTCTGATTAGATCTTTTTTTGCCTCTATCCTGGGTTAATACAGTAGGAATTTAAAAGGCTTATGTTTTCCTGAAAGGATGTGATGTCATATGAGTTCTGTGGTTCTCTACTTCAAAAATGATCTTTACTTTGCCCATGGTGTTACCTTTGTGACCCACTTACTGATTGGTGACCTGTGGCTTGTGCCACAGGCTAGGATGTAATGCAGACATTATAATGAGATGTTTTTAAACTCAGGAAGCCATGTATTATTTTGAAGTTCAAGTGATGCTTTGTACATTCCTGTTCTAGTTTTGGGTTGATGTGCTCTATGTGGATTGATGCATTTTGGAAGCAGCTTCCATTGAAAATAGGCCCAGCAGGTATCTTGAGCTGAGCAGAGCAAAGTAGCACCTCTGGCATGCACCGGAGATGGACCAGAATACTTGCTGCAGAACTGCAAACCAGGGAGCAATCTGAAGCTGAAGTGCTGTTTTAAAAAATTCTGATCTATGGCAAAACAAGGTTATGAGATAAAACACATGGCTTTAAACACATTACACATTGGAACAGAAAGTAAAGATCAAACAGAACTGAAATTACAACAGGAAAAAAAGAATTTTCACAAATTCAATGCATTAAAATTTGAATGGATGAAAATAAAAATCACTTGGGAGGCTATTGTGTCCCACTCAGTCAGCCCAGAGAGTCCAGAGGTAGATTAACATGGAGTGTGTACAGAGGTGGTCCAAGAGGTGGGGGGAAAGGTTTTGGTCATTGGGATAATCTTTGAGCAGATCTGGCCACTCACTTGGAAAGTCATTGCTAAGTGCAAGCAGGGTGCAGTAATTCAGTGGAAGGTTTATGGAAACAAACTGCTAATGTGTTTTTTATTTGTAGCAGGGAGATCTTATCGAGATGTGTAGCATAAACCCTTTGGACTGTTTAGAAATAGCCTTTACCTGCTGTCAAGTCTTTGCCACTCTCATTCTCAGCCATGGTTTTTGTAGCTGAAGAACAAAAAACTAAGACTTTACTGATCATAAATGTTTTTCCAGGCTCCTACCTGTGTCCCCGTCTTAGTTTAGTTTTAGTTTAACTAATCCTATGACTGAAGCTTGCTTTTGCTGTCTTACAAGTCAAGATGGCTAATCCAATAAGAGAAGCTAGTTCAGAGTGTTTATCATGTTTAAAATTAACACTTTACTCTTTAACCCATAAAAACAGATGCAAAAAGGCCAACATGCTTGCAAAAAGAAACATTTTTGTGATTCAAAGTGAGATTTATTTGTAGTTCAACATATGTTCTTATTCATTAGAGGGATAGCTAAACCTGTTTCAAAACAATAATGAAGACATAGATATCTTTATGAATGTCTGCCAACTCTGGATCCCAGAGCTCTGTTTTACACTTGCCATTAAGTTAGAATACTGACAGGATCTTGGAAGAAATGTTTAGGGTGTACAACCAAGGCTGTCACATTGATCCCTTAGTTGCTGTAAATATAAAACTGTAAGGTTGTGAATTAGTCTGAGGACAAGTAGAGACTTAGCTAGAGTAATTTTAACCCTTGGTTAAAGAGTCAGCAATGAGGTTGGGATCTAGACTGACTGTTCTAGGATGCCTTTTACTGATTTTGTAAATCAATCATGGTCAATATAATTTTGCTTTGTCAAAGTGAAAACAGCTTTCCACAAATTAATGCCAATTAAATAAAAATAAGTGATGTAAAATAGGTGACTGCATTTATATTCACCCCCTTTAAAGTGGCTGACCCAATCCAGCAGAGGTCCAGGCAATCTGTGCAAGCAGTCTCACAGTTAGTATAAAAAACATCTGTGTCTGGACCGTCCAGTCACTGGTTAATCAGTTTTCCTGGCTACCATTACACCATGAAGACAAAAGAACACTCAAAGCAATTCAGAAAAAAGGTTATTAAATGTGTAAATCTGCTAAGATCAGGCTGTCTCACAAATCTAGTGAGCATAAGAATTAGACTAGTGAGAGAGGCCACCAAGACACTTATGACGACTCTGAAGGTTACAAGCTTCAGCAGCTGAGATGGGAGAGACTCTGTATACAACTGTTGCCCAGGTTCTTCACAAGTACGTTTTATGGGAGAGCGGCAAAGAGAAAACCACTGTTGAAGAAAACGTGACTTGTGTTCACCAAAACACATGTGAGAGACTCCATGGTCAAGTGGACGAAAGTTCTTTTGGTCCAATGAGACCAAAATGTTGCTTTTTGGCCATCAGAAAACACACCATCCCCACTGTAAAGCACGGCTGTGGCAGCATCATGCTGTGGGGATGATTCCAGGCAGCAGAACTTGGAAGGCTTGTAAAGGTAGAGGGTAAAATGTATTCAGCAAAATGTAGGAAAATCCTGGAGTACGATCTTATTCAGTCTGTGGGAGAACTATGGCTCGAGAGAAAATTTACTTTCCAGCAAGACAAAGACTCGAAGCATTCAGCAAAAGCTGCACAGAAATGGTTTAAAGGCAACAAGGTGAATGTTCTGGAGTGGCTGAGTCAAAGCTCAGACCCCAATCCAATATAGGATCTGTGGCTGGATTTGAAAAGTGTTGTTCCTTCCCAATCCCTGTGTAACCTGTCAGAGCTTGAACAGTTCTGCAAAGAAGAAAGGAGCAGAAGTTGGCAGCTACAGCACCGGTTCCAGCCTAGTGTGACACAACACAACTCAATGTACACTTGTAAAGCAGTGATGGCAAAAATCCATTCTGTGGAGGAAATTTTACCAACGTCAATATTGATACCATTTTACCACCCGCTACAATACCTAACTGCCTCGTTCCAAACAGCAAAACCTTTCAGACTTCAGTGCAACTTATGATGGAAAATGTTGATATTGTATCAAATAAGGACTATGCTACATGCCCATTTAAAACTGCATTCTACTTTTTTACTCTAATGCACTGGCGACTCAGAAGACTGTCCCAAGTCTATTAGTATTCATCCTGGATTAGCTGCCAGTGAAAGTTACCTACCTTGCCACTAGTAGCATGTTAGACATAACTTTATTTGTGGGTTACATGCTAAATTCAATACATTGCAGAGGAAAAACAGGGAATAATCCAAGTAATCCTTTGAATCACATATCATCTAACTCTGAATCTATTTTTCTGATGAAATACCTTGTAAACATCCTGCATAGTCATACAGCTGATGTGTCTGACTTGAGTCATCTTTACTTATTCCATTACTAGAGGCTGTTGAAAACCACATACACCTCTCCTTGTGCCCTATCATAACAAAGTTTCTTCATTTCTACCTCTTACTCCTTTAATATTTGTCTTCCACGGCACTTTGTAGACCAGGATGGAAATTCTCCTTCCTGTTTTTGTTCATGCGATTCCATCTCGAACACGTCAAACTGTCTGACCAGGTGGTTCAGTACATCAGTTCCCATCTGCCATCACTCTGCACCTTACCACGGCTATTGTTATTGTCTGGTTGTCATGGAAACCGCAGCGGCAGGTCCCATTAGGCCTAAGGCTCGCTACAGCAGAGCAACATGCACCATGTGCCTGCGCCGGGCAGGAGCCAGGGGTTTGTTATGGCGTGTCGCCACCCTCGGCGAACCACACGTCCTTCTGTTTGTTTGAACTAGGCCCCATGATGCCTGGCTGTTCTTTCACTGTGAAAAATGAAATGTAAAAAGCTGTCACAGCTCAGCTGTCACTGAGAAAAAAAGGTGGAGTGATGGGAAAAGGAGTAAGAGTTAAGAAAAGAAACAATCCAGGCAGGGTGGGGCAAAGAATTAAGATAAAAAGAAAAGGATTTGTTTTGGTGATAAGGATGAAATGAAAGAAAAGGGATTAAAAAATATGTGTGAGTCTAAGGGGGTTGTAGCTGTTACACAGAACAGAAGGAGGTCTGGGAATGTATGTCAGGAGGACAAGTGAGGTCTGTCACTACAGCAGCATGGTGGGCCACTCCTATTTCCATGACTAATTGAAATCTTCCACTGGACTGTTGAGTACTCATTTCTTTCCGACGCCACCCGTCTCCCTCTCTTCTGCTTCTGTTATTTTCTCCCTCCCTTCTCCGGGTCACAGTTTGTCATCACACTATGCTCACATGTACTATATGTGTACTATGAAATGGAAATATGTATTCAAGGTCTCTCTGGTTGCTTTGGCCAAAATTTGGTAAGTTTGCCTCAAATTATGGACAAATGCATGACTGACATTTTCCTGATGAGCGTTCACTTTGCTTTTGAGGAAGAGGCCATGATGTGTGGCTGGCTTAGAACTGTGTTAAAAATGTTGAATGTAACTCATTAAATTAGTTTAATAAATATATGAAATATGTAATAAATATGGGAATTAAACATAAATACTTGAATTATCACCACTTACCTGTTAAAAATGTAATTGCAGGCTTATATCCTAAGGCAGTGGTTCCCAGCCTTTGGGGCACTCCCTACTTGTATCATAAAAAATGGTAGGCCACTCCAGGACCAACACAACAAAGATTAATGTATTGCTATCAAAAACCAGCGCCAACTTAAATCGTTTTTAGTAATAAAAGACCAACCTAATAGGCCCATACACATTTGTCACTACTAAAAGACCCTTTCATGAACCATCCAGTAGGTTTCCTACATTGATTTTAGTTAATAATGCAAACCTAATTTTGACAACCACAATGCCCTGGTGCCTTAGACCCATGGTTGGGGACCAATGGCCTAAGGTTAATAAGCTAATGAGTAGTTTACAAATAAGGCTTTGTTATTAAATCAAGAAAATAATATTCATAGTATTTCCTTGCCAACATACACTATATGGAAAAAACTATTATGACTAACATACCAACAGGGACTGTAATGACATTGTATTAAAATACATGTACTTGAATAGAGTTACCTCCATTTTTCAGCCGTAACAGTCTCTTTTCTTCTTGGAGGCTTTCTGCAAGATTTTTGAATATTTCTGTGCCCAGCCATTCTGAAGAGCATTTATGAGGTCAGGCACTGATGTTTGCCACGAAGGCCTGGCTCACAATTGCCATTTTTTCCCCAAATGTGCTTAGTGGAGTTGAGGTTGGGGTGCTGTGCATGTTCTTCCACACCCACCTCATCAAAGCATCCATCAATCAAAGCATCCATCCATCCATCCATCCATCCATCTAGCTGCTTTTCTGCTTATCCAGATCCGGATTCCTGTAGCAGCAGTCTTAGCAAGTCAACCCAGACATCTCTTTCCCAAGCGTTCCCAGGCCAGATAAGATATAAATTCACTTTAGTGAGTTTACCTAAAGGTCTCCTCCCAGTTGGACATGCCTGGAAGACCTCCACAGGGAGGTGTCCAGGAGGCATCCTAAGCAGAGGCCTGAACTGTCTCCTTTCAACGTGAGGAGCAGCGACTCTATTATGAGCTACATATGGGTGTTCAAGCTCCTCCCCCTATCTTTAAGGATGAGCCCAGTCACCCTCTTGAGGAATCTCATTTCAGTTGCTCTGCCTCTACATCCCCATGTCTAACTAAACTGCTGCCACAAAGTTGGAGGCATAGCATTGCCCAGAATGTCTTGGTATGCTGAAGCATTAAAGGGGACATATTTTACCCTTTTAGGACAAGTTTATATTGGTCTCAGAGGTCCCCAAAATATGCCTGTGAAGTTTGTTGCTGAAAAAACACTCTAGTATAGGATTTTTGTATGTCTAAAAAGCTCTCTGTTACAGCCCTTCTCAGAATGAGCCGTTACTGTGTCTGTGGCTTTAAATGTGAATAAGCTGTATGACTCCACCCCTGACCACACCCCTCTCAGGAAATGGATGTGGCTCTCCTGATGTTGCAGACACTTTTATCCAAAGTTTAGGACCTGTCTGGGATTCAAACCATCACTCTCCCAGAATATAGTCAGCAGCGTAACCCACTGAGCTATCCAGCATCTCAGCTGGTTAGAGGACGATCAGGAGAGGAGAACAGAACGTTCTTCCAAGCAGGAAGGGCCAACCAAACCTGGGGGCTGGTGCTTACTCCTCATGTGAGGTCACAACAGGTAAAATCTGATAACGGCTTGTTTCAGCACACATTTTCTGAAAGGTGGAGAAAGAGAGGGGTAGAGGGAATTGATTTTTCTGGTACTTTAGGGGATTGTGGACAGGCCAGGGGCACATATTTTTGTTAGAAAAGCCTGAAAAAGTAATTTTTGCATAATATGTCCCCTTTATGACTGTCCTTCACTTGAGATAAGGAGCCTAGCCCAAACCCTGAAAAATGGCCCAATACCAGCAACCTTCCTCAAACAAACCTCACAGTCGGCACAGTGTTGCCAGTTAGGTACTATGTTGGCATCCAACAAACCCAGATTCAACCATCAGTCCCACACACGGATGTGTGATTTGGCACTTTAAAAAGCACGTTTTCACTGAGGCAGACTTGCTCAACTTGGTTTGAAGCAAGGGTAGACAGCTAGCCAAGCTTTGCAGCACATCTAAGACCTAACTCATGTGTTCCAGTTGTAGCACTGACATTTACCAACATTGACAGAAGTGAATCAAAATTGCTCCCAATATCTCTAAATATCCACAAAAATCTATTTTATAGGGCTATGTTTGGTAGCATTCTAACAAAATAAGTTCCATTCTCTTAAAGATGATCTTACCCTTAAATATGATGTTCTGTATAAGCAAAGGGCCACACATACATAGTTTAAGAGAGAGCTAAAGGAAAGAGTGTTGAACCCAGCAGTGCCCTGGTGCTATATGCTATCAGGCAGTAGAAAAGGGGTCCAGTAACGGGTCAGTAGCCTATACAGACACCGAGGGGTCTATGTAACCCACACCCTGCAGAACATAAGTCCACTGGGGCACAGCTTGATCCTGGCTCTGCCCTGCTTGACTGACTAAGCCACATATTTATCGTTCACCCCAGTGTGACCGAGGCTGTTGCACCAAACACGTCAACCTTGGGTTGATTCATACAGCCTGTATGTTTCGCCCTGAGATCAGTGATTAATTACCTTTAATCAGGCTATTAAAAGCCTTGTCAAAGCTATAAGAGCAGCCCTGCTCACTAAAGTGAACGTGTGTGTGGAGACCACTCGCGGACCAGGTCGAGTTTCTTCAAGCAGAAACCAAGGTCTACAATTTTCTGGAGTTCAGCGGAGTGCTGCGAGGTTGAAACCCAAACACAGACGATTTGAGAGAAGGCACAAGAGCATGAAACATGATTAGGTTTCATGGTTTAGGCACAGGCTGCTATTTTATTACATGGCCTGATCAAATTTAAAAATTGAATTAAGTGTCTTTTATCAATCCAGACGGATATTGGTTTCATCTCAGAGGGATGTGGTACGTGGGTTATAGTTGTGGGTGTGAGATGATGGAAATATGAAATATAATGGGCTGTTTGCAATGGTGTAGTGCTTCCATATGGATTTCGTACAGTAGTTTTATTGAATAAGTCTGATTGGGAAGCTGTATAAGAGAGAAAACACTTAATGCTTCAGACTCAGGCAAGCTAAATTTTTATAAAATCAGATAACAGGATATTGAGGATATTGGAAACTTTTATCATTTCCAATTTTCCAAAAATATAAACCCTTTCCTGAAATTCTTCTAAAACAGTCAAATTAAAGATAAAACTTGGAGGAGCCTTTATCAGATTGATCATTACATTTAGTACCCAAACAGAATAGATTAAATTCAATGTTAACATTTCTGTCATGTGAGTCAGCCCATCCTCAATAACAACCACCATCAGGACTCAGTGATGTCATGTTTTAGCATACAGGCCTTGCCTTTAAAAAATGTTTACTCTGTTTTGTGTTAAACTCTGAATGCACGCATACTCAAGATGCACGCATACTTTTTTAAGTATCTTAAAGGCTTAAACACTGAGTTTAATGCAGGTCCAATATATTGCTTGCATGTAGGCTAATAGTTGGCATCACTGAGGGAGAGAGAAAGGCCTCCCGTTGACCATTCTGCCATAAGCTCAGATGCAGGAGAGCAGCAGTGATGGTTGTCCATCTGGTGCTTTGTCCCATCTCCACACAGGATCTCTGGAGCTCAGTCAGAGTGACTATCGGGTTCCTGGTCACTTCTCCCCTGATTGCTCAGTTCAGTAACCTGGCATGAAAACCACTCATACATAGTGTTCGGGAAATGACAGAGTATTTGAAAAAATCTGAACCGATTTTAAAACTGTGGGAGACTACAGACTTCAGGACAATTTCCAAAGATTTTTCATCTTTAATCCTCTGAATGCAAAGACTAGACGACTCAGCCAGATAGTCAGATCACTGGAGATCACACATCTGCCAACCTGCCTACGACCTCACGCAATCACGTGACTTGAGAATAAAAAAAAACAAACAAAAAAAACATTGATGTCTTACTGTCTTGATGTCTCCCCACAACAGGCTGTCCTGGCATGTGTTACAGGTGCAGAAAAAATCATGAAACTAGAGAAAGACTCAGGACAAAATCCTGGCTGGAATTAAAGTACAGGTGTGTTTATGGTTATGAGTGGTTAATATACTTATGGTCCGTCTGGTGACGCTACCCAGTGTGCTCGCTCTCATTGGTTGTTGTGGGGTACTCTGTCAGCGGCACAACAACCTAGAATCATAAATATCAAACATGTTTGATATTTATGATTCAGGGTCTGGGAGGCTGCGACACGATTTGGAGCAGTAAATTAATCGTGCAGACACCACACACATACAGACTACTCAGACAAATAATCGTTTGCAATGAGGCTCCAGTCGGTATACGCCCCCACAATCGTCAGGGGAGTCAAATCTTGCCTAAAATCGTGTTTAAAACCCTGTAGTATGTGGTCGGCCTAAGAAAGCTGGTATACTAAAACCACTTTGCTAGTAGCAGCATGGCTACTGCTTTCCTGAACTTCACTCTAAATTCGTGATGGTGTCATGTTGCGCTTGAATCAAAACTTAATGGCCTGACTAAAACATATCTGAAACAATCTGTTTGGGAAAGCATTTCAAACTGCCTCTTATTGTTGCAAAAAAATACTTATTTCCAGCAGGACTTCCTAAATTGAAAAAGATTTCAGTTGGCTGTCTGATTAAGGGTTAAATTTTAGACCTGCACAGGTGAAAATGTCAAATGCAGCCTTTCCTTAACCTGGGATAACCAGAAACCAATTTGAGAGAAAATATTCTCCCTCTTTGTCCAATACCCTTTCATCCCTCACCTAATCTATCTTAGACCCTCTCCCAGTTGTTGGCCTTATTATGCTGTCTCATTTTTCCCAGTCTTCTCCCTCTTTACCTCCATGGAGAAGGTGACACAGTGAAAGACAGGTTATCCAAGACACTGGTCCAAGGTGACAGCATAAGTCACCTTAAAATGAAACTACTCTGGTACCTGTTTACCAGTGAATGTCACCACAGTGGCAATTTCAACCCATGTAAAAGGGTTATTGTATTTCTGCGTCATAGCCATGTTGGCACGCCTCTACTCTCCCTCTTTTGCTTCCTGTAGTTCCACTTGTTAGGGTAATTTCAAAATTAATCACGGCACCTCGGGAGTTATTAATGACCTAAACAAATAACCGACGTGGCGACTGAAATGGCGTCTCATTTCCTTGCCAACAACCCCCCAAACCTAACTCCACACCTATACCCCATCTGGAAACTCTAGCCAGGAATATGTAAATTGCAATTAATTGGAGAGCCCTATTTCTGCTTTTTAGAAAATATTTTGAGTGAAAACACAGACTCAGTCGTGAGTGTGAGGTAGCAAGGGTTGAGCGTCTCCCAGGCATGTTGCCAGAACCCTTAAGCTGACTGACTAAATGATGCAGTCGTCAGTCAGGATGGAGAATAATTTTACATCATTACACTGCAGGCGAGGCAGGTAGACGCAGGAATTCTTTCCAGTGAGCAACTTAGGAAAATTAAACATTATAAAAGAACGTGTAGCAGTCACTCCTTCTGGAATTCATAGTCAGATGTCTGTTCTGGTCGGGTAACAGTGAAACCACTCCGCCTAAAGAGCTTCCACCTGCTCATTGCAGGATAATTCAAGAATATGATACACCTCTGCATAAAACCAATGCAACACATAATAACGTACATGCACCCTCACTCCATCTCCAGTCCGCCATATTTTACCTTTCTTATTTACCCTTTCTGTGTCTCTCCCCAAAGATTTATAATGTGGCAGCTCCAGTTTAGTATGTGAGCAGTGAGCTGTGCAAACCACGTCATGACAACTCACGCACTGCCACACGCTAAAGCAGCATGCTCCCACTCAACAACACACAAACCCTACCAACGCACACACAGGGCTGACCAATCAGAGTTCAGAGGGGGTTCTGAGGTGACTCCCGGTGTAATGCAGAGAGGCCCTTGGTGGCACACGTTGAAATGCGTGTTCGTGCTGATGTAGAACCATATGTTTGCCATGTGTGCCTGTGCATTTGTTGGTGCTGTTCAGATACACGGAGGGTGACATCAGTATCTTTGTCGTCTGTCTTTGTCTCTTGTTTTCTTCTTTTTGGTTTTGGTTTCATTTTTGAAATTTTACATGATGATATGGAATGAACTAACCTCTTTAATAGAATCAGATTTTTCAGTTGGTATTATGAACTGTAAAGGCTAAAGCAGATGGAATTTTAACAAATACTCTGGCTCAAATAGTTGAACTTTCATTTAGCATTTTTTTAATCACATGCCAGGCTCTAAAATGTAACTTCTACAGGGTGCAACCCACATACTCAGCTCACCTGCTCATCCCACAAATGCATGTTCCTTACAAATGTGGCACCATTTTAAAGGGAAATAAAAAGACTTGCCAAAGGTTTATTAACCAGTTAGCAATTCCTCACTCTTCGTGCTGAGTTTGCTTTTAACTGTTGTAGTATAATATCTAAGGGCTTGTTCAAAAATACAGTCCCCTCCAAAAATATTGGAATGGTGAGGCCGATTCCTTTATTTCTCCTGTTGACTGAAAACATTTGGGTTTGACATCAAAAGATGAATATGAGACAAGAGATCAACATTTCAAATTTTATTTCCAGACACACTATATTGCCAAAAGTATTCGCTTACCTGCCTTGACTCGCATATGGGCTTCAGTGACATCCCATTCTTCATCTAAAGGGTTTAATATGACGTTGGTCCACCCCTTGCAGCTGTAACAGCTTCAGTTTTTCTGGGAAGGCTTTCCACAAGGTTTAGGAATGTGTTTATGGGAATTTTTGACCATTCTTTCAGAAGCACATTTGTGAGGTCACACACTGATGTTGGGCGAGAAGGCCTGGCTCTCAGTCTCCGCTCTAATTCATCCCAAAGGTGTTCTGTCGGGTTGAGGTCAGTCAAGTTCATCCACACCAAACTCTCTCATCCATGTCTTTATGGTCCTTGCTTTGTGCACTGGTGCACAGTCATGTTGGAACAGGAAGGGGCCATCCCCAAACTGTTCCCACAAAGTTGGGCACATGGAATTGTCCAAAATCTCTTGGTATGCTGAGGCATTCAGAGTTCCTTTCACTGGAACTAAGGGGCCAAGGAAGCTCCTGAAAAACGACCCCACACCATAATCCCCCCTCCACCAAACTTTACTCTTGGCACAATGCAGTCAGACATATACCATTCTCCTGGCAACCGCCAAACCCAGACTCGTCCATCAGATTGCCAAATGAAGAAGCGCAATTCGTCACTCCAGAGAACGCATCTCCACTGCTCTAGAGTCCAGTGGTGGCGTGCTTTACACCACTGCATCCCACACTTTGCATTGCACTTGGTGATGTATGGCTTAGATGCAGCTGCTTGGCCATGGAAACCCATTCCATGAAGCTCTCTACACACAGTTCTTGAGTTAATCTGAAGACCACATGAAGTCTGGAGGTCTGTAGCGATTGACTCTGCAGAAAGTTGGCGACCTCTGAGCACTATGCAACTTAGCATTCGCTGACCCCGCTCTGTAATTTTACGCGGCCTACCACTTCATGGCTGAGTTGCTGTCGCTCCCAATCGCTTCCACTTTGTTATAATACCACTGACAGTTGGCTGTGGAATATTCAGGAGGGAGGAAATTTCACGACTGGACTTGTTGCACAGGTGGCATCCTATCACAGTACCACGCTGGAATTCACTGAGCTCCTGAGAGCGACCCATTCTTTCACAAGTGTTTGTAGAAACAGTCTGCATGCCTGCATACACCTGTGGCCATGGAAGTGATTGGAACACCTGATTTCAATTATTTGGATGGGTGAGTGAATACTTTTGGCAATATAGTGTATGTATATCTGGATCTGATACACAACTTAGAAGATAGCATTCTTTGTTTTAACCCATCCATTTTTCATGTGAGCAACAGTATTGGAACATGTGACTTACAGGTGTGTTTTGTTGCCCTAGTGTGTCCTATTACATTGATCAAACAATAAATAGTACTGAGTGTCTATGCTTGGTTTCAGTTTTGAGTTTTGCCTGTGCAGACTGCATTCATAGTTACCTCTGCCAAGGAGGTTATGTGATCGGGTGTGTTTGTTTGTTTGTTGGTTAGTTTGTATGTTTGTTAGCAACATGACTCATAGTTGTGGATGGATTTTGATGAGAATTTCAGGGAATGTCAGAAATGGCATAAAGAAGAACTGATTAGATTTTGGGAGTGATCTGGATCACCATCCAGATCCAGGAATTTTTGAAAGTATTCTGTACTATTGTGAGATAGGGCTAATGGCAGAAGTCTGTGAGTGCTTTTCTATTTAGAGATGTAACCAACATGAAAACCAGAGAGCTGTCTATGGGTGAAAAACAAGCAACTGTGAAGCTGAGAGAAGATGAAAAATCAATCAGAGCCACTGCAAAAACATTGGCCATAGCCAGTACAACCATTTGGAATATCCTACAGAAGAAAGAAACCACTGGTGTACCCAGTAACAGAGGTCAAATGGGTAGACCAAGGAAAACATCAGCAGTCGACGACAGAAACCTTGTGAGAGCTGTAAAGAAAGAACCTAAAACAACTGTTAGTTGCCATCAGCAACCAACTCCAGAGGGCAAAAGTGACGGTATCACCATCTACTGTTCACAGAAGACTTCATGAACAAAAGTACTGAGGCTACACCAGAAGATGCAAACCACTCATTAACAAGAGGAACAGGAAGGCCAGGCTAGACACTGCCAAAATAGTACAGAGACAAGCCTAAAAAAATCTGGAACAAAGTTTTATGGACTGATGAGACAAAGATGAACCTTTTTCAAAGTGATGGAAAGGCTAAAGTTTGGAGAAAGAAAGGATCTGCTCATGATCCCAAACATACAAGGAATGCAGCAAAAGTCACTTCTGCAGGCTTGATTTGAATTTGACTGTTCTAGTTTTGGTACTGCTTTATCGGTCTCTCCACATGTCCACATGTCAAAATTACACAAGGTACATTTACTATAAGTTAATGATATCATAAAGAAACTGTAGCTACTGATGCACACATTTGCACAAAGCTTGATGATATCTGAATAAAAAAAGGTTAAGGCTTTCTACGTCAAAACAACTGAAGAGTCTTTCCAAGAAATCTGATTTGAGAACAAATTTAATATGCCTGCAGTCTAAAAAATGCCCTGCTTTTTGCTTCCATATTCTTATATGAACAAAATAAATGAAGCAGCATCCTGGTGGACAAATCGTTAGTTCTTCCAGGAACCTTCCCCTGTGGTAACCTCCTGCTCAGTTTAAGATAGTTGGTGACAGCTGCTCCTTTCTCAGACTGTTTATCTGGCAGACCGTTGAATCTGTAATAGATTTATTTATGGCAACAGGGTAGGTTTCATTCTCCAGGGTATCAACAGCGCATGTAAATAACTAAATCCAAGTAAGACCTTGACTGGAGTGTGGCCAAAAGCTGGCCTTCCTGGTCACGTAAGCTAGAGAGAGAAAGGAGGATGTTGTCATAGAACACAGAGTCAATGAAAACCAGAATGAGGAGGAGGAGGAGGTGAGCAAAACATGAAGTCATGGCCCTCACAGTGAGATCCCAGTTCTCCACTCCAGGTTTGATTCCTGTGGGAGCAGAAGACAGCGACTCTCCGGCTCCACGGCTGACTACCGTACGGTGACTGTGATGTTCCACATGTGGCGGCAGACCTTGTCTTCCAGCCGCTGTGCCACTGTTGGTCAGCGAGAGCCACACTTAGCACAGAAACATACTGGGACACAGTCACAGCCAAGAGAAGCAACTGTGGGGGTGTTGACAACCAAAATGATAGTTTCCATTTGGCCTTTACTATTGTGAGGTGAGATTGCACTTTATTGGCAGGGAGTAAGGTCACAGTAAAATTTTCCAAACACTTTCATGTATTTGACCAGCACACGGACTTTGACTACAGTCCCATAGTTGACAGGAGTTTGTCCTAAATAGACCCATCTGACAACATGATGTAATGCTTTACATAACTCTCTCTCTTCTGGAAGAGTTGCTGGGGACTGAAACTGTCATCAACACACTTACCTTTTCATCTTTGGTGCAACTCTGGAACAACAAATGTCATATGCATGGCTTTAAGTACACTTCTAGTCCAGGTGCAAATTCACAATGGCCATGCCATACACCTACAAAATTATAGTAGTCAGTAACGAGTCTGAATCCCACAAAACTGTGATGGATTGGCAATGAAACAATACTATCTTTTCAGCCTCTGCAGGCAAAGCTACAGTGCTCTGCCCACAGTAACATGATCAGTAACACAAGAAAACCCCCAGATCTTTAATTCATAATGTATGGTCTTCTATTTTTAAAGGGAAACCCCATTTCATCTTTGCATACATATAAATTGTATATTTAAAGCAATGTTACTTCATTGTTCTTCAATAAACTTTGCATTACAGCCACATGTCATTCTGTGTACACAAATGATGCAATAATTGATATGAGAACTGAGCGGTCTACAGAGGAAGGGTTCTGAAACTATATAGTATCCATCCATCCATCCATCCATCCATCCATCCATCCATCCATCCATCTGTATGTCCATTTATCCAACCAGCCAGCCAGCAGACAGGCAAGCCATCCATCCATCTATCCATCCATCTGTCTATCTGTCTATCTATCTATCTGTCTGTCTGTCTGTCTGTCTGTCTATCTATCTATCTATCTATCTATCTATCTATCTATCTATCTATCTATCTATGCAGTTAGCCAGCAGTCATCCCTCCATCCATCCCTCCATCCATCCATTCATCCAGCCACTGTATTTGGCCATGCCTGTTAATTACTAAATCCTCGTATTTAAATCAGACTTGTTTAAAATGAATCACCTAGCCATGCAGTGTCCATTTTCAAACACTTATTATACAAAATAGGTTGTTCTGAAGACCTCAGTGACTTCAAGCCTGGTACTGTGATTGGATGCCACGTTTGCAACAAGATGCTTGGAGAAATTTCATTAAATTTTAAAAAATAAACTGTAAGTGATAATATAAGAAAGTGGAAGCATTTAGGAACAACAGCAATGTAGCCATGAAACAAAAGACCCTGTGAAATAGAGAGTTCAGAACTTCCACTGGCATCAATGTAAACGCAACAACTGTTCTGCTGGAGAATGGGTTTCCATCTCTGAACAGCTCCATGCAAGTCTCACATCACCAAGTCCAATGCCAAGCACCAGATGGAGTGGTGTAAAGCATGAGGACAATGGATTTTGCAGTTTCTGTTTACCCTTATACTTTCCATATCAACTAAGATGGTAGTCATTGGCCATAAATATGCAAACCTAACATTAACTAGCTTTCAGACAGAATCATGTCCTGCAAAAGTGTCCTTGGGCAGTACACTGAACACCAAACTGCTGCCTCTGTTGTGTGAATGGGTAAGTGTGACTTACAGCATGTGAGAATTAGGTAGGAAGACTGCTAGATTTTTTGAATTTTTATGTGGGGGGAGTACTGAGATTTTTCTTCTCTTAATGAGTGATTTTATTGTGTTTCTTGTGAGGTTCTTATTGCTTTAACACAGATTATTCATGAGTTGAATACAGGTATCAGCCTTTAAAAGCTGCTATCAGTCAGTCTGTTGGGAGTAGCAGTAGCTGCTGTCATTACTCTCCACTTCCACAAAAGCACTCTGGAATTAAGTGCCCACCAAAGTGTAGCTCTAACTGAATTGAGGTTCAAGTGTATTTAGAGCAAAATGAATGTAGTCGGTGCACTGAAAAACACTTGTACACTGAGTCATCTGCTTCCTCTGCAGCCAGTGCCATTGCTCTTGGCCGACCACCAGGGAAGCTGGCTAGGTTAAAGCTGCAAGACCCTAACAGCACTGCTGTGAACCTTGAAAACGCACGGCATGGCTACCTCTGCTCAGGCATGAGAGCGTGAGACCAGAACACTCCATCGCCCCATTTAGGTGACTGATAGCCCGGCAGATTTTCTTAAAACAGCCACCAATTATCAGGCGCAATTAAGGCCCTGTGCACAATTACAAGGCCCTGTGTGACGGAGTGTGTTCCACTGTTCCTGCAGCCAAATGACTGGTAGAATTGGAGGATGATGACGGATGATTGTGAGCCTTCATGTTGACTATATTCATAATGAAGTGAGGAAGGTAAGGCTCCAATTTAGGATTACGGTTTGAAACAGTTCAGTAACTATGATTTCAAATTCAAGTTGTTATGGCTTTTGGCCGGAAAAATACAGCCATGTATAAAGAAAAAGACTTTGGAGTAGCTTTGCCACGCATTTATTCTGCAAAAGAAGTGTTGATTGTGCTCTCTGGAATAAAATGCTTTATTTTTATAGCTGCTCTAATGTTGCAAAATCACATAAAACTAAGTAAATCTAATGTTTCATACAGTTTGGCTTTGGCTATGTTGCGTTAATTTGAAATTAAAGGGAACTTACAACAAAAAACACACAAATATATTTGGGAAATCTGACCATTTATCTCCCACAAAATGGGAAATTAGCCATTCCAGTCCTTTGTTTGTGGTCTGCTTATGTCTGAAAACAAGAAATCTTGCATTCCACTTTAAAACATTTGGAAGTGCACAACTGTACTGGTGTTGGCACAGTAAGGAACAGAGGGGTGGGGTAATAGTAAAGTGCATAGTAAATTTTACAGAGTTATTTTTACTTGTTCTGCTCTCCTTTTCTTCTACTTGGCACAGCTGACGTACAAGCTGGTTCCATCTGAAGATCTCTGCCAGGGTGTATGGATGAAGTGTGATTTTTAAGGAGTGACAGAGCCACAGGCTCACCCTCACTGCTTATTTTCATCGCAGTAAAAAACATTTTACAACATTTTAGGAACTGTCACAGTCAAAACAAATAACATGCAACACACTTAGTGTGCAAGGTTTGAATGCAAAACCTTTTTTGGATAAGAGATAAAAAAAAAAGAAAAACAAAAATATAACATATTCAGCATGCAAAGACCTTATATTTGACTATATTTGATAATAATTATTCCCCCAATTTTCCATTCGAAGTAAACTCAGCACAAAAAGTAAAGAAATTTGTGTTTAGTAGATTATTTCTTTGTTGTAACAATGCTTCTTGGCAATAAATCTTATACTGTTGGAAAGCTGGTTTATTACCCTTTCAAATGATGCCACATTCGTAAGGATCATGCATTTGTGGGATGAGCAGCAGAGCCTAGTATGTGGGTTGCACCCATGAAAAATTTGCCAAATCTTCTCTGCCAATGCCAAACAGCTTATTCTGCTGTTGCTACTGACTCTTGTTTTGAGCTTCTGGTACTCCCAGGTGCTGCCAATCAGGTGACTGACTGGCAGCACCTGTGAGCATGGGCCCTGCTACAGTGGTCAGTAGATGTCTGCTCCAAGAATCAGCATGCCATGTTTGACTGATCTGGATAGGGCCCATGCAATAGGGCTTCTTCAAGCTGGCAAAACCAAGTTGCAGCATTATTTGGAGTGAACCCTAGTACCACAACCAAACTGAAGGCCAATTTCCATATAACGGAGACAGGCCACAATGTGGGTGTCCCAGGAAGATGACATCCCAAGAAGACCGTTTCCTCACTCTTTCAGCACTTAGGTACTGTAGGCTGTCTTCTAAAGATTTGAAGTCAAGGTTTGTAGGACGATATGGACGACGGCTCTCTGCCCAGACAGTCCAGAACAGACTGCACGCAGCCAATCTCCGGTCTCATAGGGCTGCCAGAAGGCCCGACCTTAAACCCCACTGAACACTTGTGGGATCAACTTGGGCGTGCCAGAGTGATCAACACAACCATGTTGGCTGACTTGCAACAAATGCTGGTTGAAGAATGGGATACCATCCCACAACAGTGTGTGACCAGGCTGGTGACCAGCATGAGGAGGAGGTGCCAGGCTGTTGTGGCTGTGTATGGTTCTTCCACACGCTACTGAGGCTCCTGCTTGTTAAATGAATAAATTGTTAAATTGCCAATATGTCTTATTTCTTTAAACTTCAATCATCCAATCCATTGAACAACACCAAACAAGAGTCAACGGCAGAATCAGCTGTTTGGCAGTGGCAGAGAAGAATCTGCAGATTTTTCATTGGCACAACCCACATCCTCAGCTCTGCTGCTCATCCTACAAATGCATGTTCCTCACAAACGTGGCATCATTTAAAAGGGTAATAAACAGGCTCTCCAACGGTATAAAATTCATTGCCAAGAAGCATTGTTACAATAAAGAAATAATCTACCAAATACAAATTTCCTTACTTTTTGTACTAGGTTTTAAAGTAAAAGGTCAAAAGCCTCCTCTGTATTAATCCACATTATATTTTGACCTAAGCATGGCATGGAAATTTCATTTTAAGTAAGAGGGACTGTGTTAGAAGGCGATGAGAGGGTATATTTGACCTGGATCAGAAAAATCAGTTTAACTAAAGCAGTGGTTTTCAATCTTTTTTTGCCTAAGGCACACCTAAGATACAATATAGATATAATATAGCCTCCTAAATGTTCTCACAGTAAATCAAGTGCATAGCATTAGTTCAGGCAGGCTACGGAATCAAGCGCTGCCACGTAACTGGGATCAGCTGATCTCACACAAGCCCTCATCAGCTGACAGCAAGCTAATTCATTCTAAGCACGCTATTGGCTAAACACACTCAACTGCCTTATTAAAACTGCTCTTGCCTGGCTACGCTTTTCTGCTCCCTCTGCAAGCCTTTTTTTACAGCCCTCCTCCACCCCAGCTCCTCCTTTATACCGCCTCCATATAACAGTCATGCCAACTGCACATCCATCCTCATAAAACATTTTAAAAGGTTGAGTTTTTATAAATTTTTTTAATCAGCGCTGTCAAGATTAATCATGAGTTGAGGCAGAAAAATCTAAAATAACAGAAACAGATCTAAATGCAAGAAAGATGAATTTTAGAATGGGATAAAAGGGTGTGATAAATCACGAGTAACTGCAAAAATCCTGAGATTAATTGCAGCCCAATGTTTCAGAGTCAATGTGAAAAAATAACTATTAAAAAGGCCTTTAGAATGCTGTGAAAGAAAAGGTGAGCTCCTTCGAGTCTGTGCTGAATCTCTGCTGAGTTTAAACCTAAAGTCTAACACATCTGTTTGTGAGTAAACCTTCTTCCACTGCAGCATGTGCTACAGATTTAGGTTTTAATTCAATGCTTTCCAAAGCCTTTTCCCAGAAGTATTGTCCCTATGCTTGTTGATTTACAGTCTAATTAGGTCGCAGTGCTCTCTTCTCTCCACTGCCTTTATCTCTTTTCTCTTATGTGGGCTCTTTACTTTAGCCTCGGTGTTTTGTGGCTATGCTGGGCAGTTTGAAGGACTGCATGTAATACAGCAAACATTTGGGTTATGCTTCCTCTAGTCTGAATTATTGCAAATTATTTCTGTTTTCTTTAAGGAGGGATCTAAAAACACTTTGGAGTTTAGATTTTTGGAAAGAAAGCACACTTTGGAGGCTCTATAATTCTCATCAGGACTGGTAGAAGGTCACGATTGAGATTTCACCTACGAAAAGTGTCTTTTACTCTTTGAATGTAAAGTTTGACATGAAAGCTCTGCAGAGAGTGAGGTCTGACAGTGGAAAACTCTTGGACTCCCTCCAACCTGTTGAATGAATCAGTTTAACTCTGCTCCACAAGAGGGGGCAAAACCCCCACAGGGAGTCACATCACGGGGCCAGCAGCTACAACAAAAGCAGCTTATTGAATCAGCCCTGTGACTTGTATTGTTTGAACAACACAACAAAGATCCAGATCAGTCTTCTAAAGAACACATGCGAGTGATGATACTGTGTTTTGCAGAGGGATGTTTCCATCAGTCTCTCCTATGCCATAGGCTCTCTTTCCCCACACTCTGCAGACACACCCACCCTCCTTTGTCTGCACTGTCTGGTGTGTGTTTCATTTAATTCTCTTTAATGAGGCTCATTTCACTGTCAGGAGCCTAATGATGTTAATTAATTAATCTGCCCACCCGTGGTAAAGAAAAGTCTGTCATCCAGATCATGCCTTAAAGATAACATATACAGTATCTGTTACGATTGGGAAAATAAATGGTCGTTTTTATACACAGTATACCGATCTCTGCTCTGCATGTGGCTGCAGGGTTGGTCTTGCAAATGAAAGAACAAAAAAAAGGAAGGAGGGGTACAGCATTGATTCTGCTCTTCTTAAGGCCCGAACATACTTGAGTGTACTGTGAGCAGAATGTCTGCAGTCATCAGAGCTTCCATAGTGGAGTGCACTGCAGCGTAGTAGTTTCCTGTGAAATTTCCGTGAAATCCTACATTTCCCACAATCCTTGCGCATTGTTTACATTTTTCTGTCATTGAATCCTACGCTGACAATAAGGAAGAGGAGCTGCTCTGCCTGCTGGCTTTGCAAAGCAATAAAATTAAGAGACGGTGGTACGTACGGCCATTAAATGCCACAAGAGACGAGGAAAGGGAGTATGCCATGTTGAGCTTTGCGCGCACTGGCCTTGCGGACGTCCGCTTTGAATCAGCGCGAATCTCCGCAGAGTCCGTTCAGCGTACGTTTTGCCTGAGTATGTTTGGGCCTTTACAGAGAATTGAATTCTGGGCTTCAGCAAATCTCTAAAAAGTCTGAATTTAAACTTGAGTTGAGCTGTAAATTATTTGCATGTCTCAGGTAAACTGGGGTGTGGTGCAAAGTTTAGTTATAATATTTGTCAGAGGGTCTTCATCACATTTCAGTTGACAAAAAAAAAAAAAAAAAAAAAATTAATTAATAAATAGTGTATCCATGGTTTTCTTGCCATATTAGATACTGGAGATAATGCAAGAATGTCCCTTTTTATAAGCAAAAATTGCCAAAATTTAAGTTTATATAACATACAACATCCTCATTCTATAATATGCATTTGTGGCATTATGTTCCATGAAGTTCTAAGTTTTCTGGAGAAAATTATGTATATATGACTTTTGTTTGGTATTGTTTGGTGTATTGGATGGTTGAAGTCCTTTCAGTAGCATGTGGAAGAACCATACACAGCCACAACAGCCTGGCACCTCCTCCTCATGCTGCTCACCAGCCTGGTCACACACTGCTGTGGGATGGCATCCCATTCTTCAACCAGCATTTGTCCAGCACAAACAGCACACCCTAATCCCACATGTCTTCAATGCGGTTGTGGTCAGGACCACTGGAAGGCCATTCCATCCTCTCCACTACCAAATTCACGCGGTAGTCTCTGATAAACCCCATTCTGTGAGGGTGAGTGTTGTCATCTTGGAGGATAGAGTTTGGTCCTAGACTGTGGTGGGATTGTCACTGGTTGCAGAATCTCATCTTGATATCTCTTTGAATTGAGATTGCCTCCAATGATGACAAGCCTTGTTTTCCAGTTAGGGAGATGCACACCCCACACCATCACACTGCTTCCACCAAAAGATGTTGCTCTATCGGTGCAACAATCAGCATAACATTCTCTGCATCTTCTCCATACTTTGATCCTACGATTCAACTGTCATCGGTAGAATAACAGTCCTCCAGATGTTCAGGTTCCAGTGCACATGTTGCAGACACCAGTGCAAATGTGCCTGACAGTGAAGGGCAGTCATGGCAGGCCTCCTGGCCGCCCTGTGAGACCAGCGATTGGTTGTGTGCAGCCTGTACTGGATTGTCTGGGCAGAGAGCCCTCTGCCATATCATGCTGCAAATCTGTAGAAGACAGCCTATGGTAAGTGCTGACAGGGTGAAGAAATAGTCTTCTTTGGGTGTTGTCTTCCTGGGATGCCCACTTCACAGCCTGTCTCTGACATCCCCTGTTTTCTGGACTTTGGCCTTCAGTTTGGAAATGGTGCTAGGGCTCACTTTAAATGATGCTTCAACTTGGTTTTGCAGAACACCAGCTTAAAATTGCCTCATCACACGGGTCCGATCTAGATCAGGCAAACATGGCATGTCAATTCTTGGAGCAGCTGCCTACTGACCTCTGTAGCAGGACCAATGCTCACAGGTGCTGACAGTCAGGTGTCAATCAGGCACCTGACTTCCAGCACCTGGGGGTACCAGAAGCTCCAAAACCAGAGTGAATAGCACCAGCAGAATAAGCTGATTGGCATTGGCAGAGAAGATTGGCAAATTTTTCATGGGTGCAGTCCATATATTCAGCTCTGCAGCTCATCCCACAGAGCTAATGAAATATAGGGAGGTATTGCAAATTATAACAAAAAAAGCAAACTCACCCTAAAAGTTTAGGACTTTACAGCATTACCAGACTATCAGAAACCACCAAGTCATCTCTTCTCTCTCATTAGTATTTTCTGCAACTCAAGCAGACATCTCAGTGATGGATGTACATTAGAAATGCTGAGTAATGCAGAGGGAAAATCTCTGACATTCTCAGTTACATTCACAAACCTCTGAACATCAAACGTCGTCAATATGATGCAATGATGAATGAGTCAGACTTTTCTTGCCCACTGTTTATTTTTGGTAATCAGGGCAGACCAGCAATCCTTTTGCAGGTTTAAATTTGGCACATCTAAATAAAGCTTGATGGAAGGCTTTGCTCCGTGACTGGTCAAGAGAATTATACACGATTAGGAAATGTCAAAGAAAAAAATGACATTACATGCAATATTCCATGTTTAATGCAAGCCTTGAACATGGTTTTGGCTGATTTACCTTTTCGGAATAAATAAAGGTAATCCAAGAAGATGAGGGAGGGGGCTGTGAATGTCTGAGTATGTGTATATGTGGTTAAGCAAATCCTACAACACATTGTTCTTGTTTGCACAGACCTTAGCAATTTGTTTAACTCCACTGCTATTGAGGCGAGACATGCTCGCAATCTCTGCATCGGTGTGTACATGCATGTGTGCGAACACGATTGTGTGCATGCATTTGTGAGTCTGTGTTTGGGTGGGGAGCGCTCATGTCAAACATCTCGTACTGTAAGCCCTGGGACAATTTGATGTGGTTTGATTTGTGAGGGCCAGAGAGCGGCTGCTGCCCAAGCCCGGTTATTGCTCTGTTCTGATTTCCTCTACCTTCAGAACACATGTAGAGACACTTAGTTTCTGTCATTGAATTTCATTTGGTTGAAGGAGCAAAGAAGGGTAGGGCATGCCAGAAACAGAAAAAAAACCTTCCATGATATGTTTGAGATCTGATTTATTGACCAGGTAGGCAATGAAAATTCAGTCATTTTACAGAGCCTGTAAAAGTATTCACCTGCTTGGATATTTTACCCTTTTATTGATTTTATAAATCAATCATGGTCAACATAATTTAGCTTTAAAAATGAATAGAAAAATAACTTATTTAACCTCAATTTTTTTTACAAAGTAATGTCCATTAGATAAAAATATGAAACAAAAAAATAAGTGACAGCATAAATATTCACCCCCTTCTCATCAGTATTTGGTAAATGCATCATTCTTCTCTGCAAAACTGCTCAAGCCCTGTCAGGTTGCACAAGGATCACTTGTGAACAGCCCTTATCAAGTCCAGCCACAAATTCTCTATTGGATTGAGGTCTGGGTTTTGATCCAGCCACTCCAGAGCATTCACCTTGTCTTTAAACTATTTCTGTGTAGCTTTCGCTGTATGCTTTGGGTCATTGTCTTGCTGGAAAATAAATCCTCTCCCAAGCCGTAGTTCTCTTCAGATTGTCCTCCAGGATTTTCCTGTATTCTGCCATGTTCATTTTACCCTCTACCTTTACAAGCCTTCCAGGGCTGGCTGCCGAGAATCATCCCCACAGCATGATGCTGCCACCACTGTGCTTCATAGTTGGAATGGTGTGTTTGGTGATGTGAAGTGATTGGTGTCCACCAAACATAGCATCTTATCTGATGGCCAAAAAGCTCCATTTTGGTCTCATCAGACCAAAGAACATCTTTCCACCTGACCATGGAGTCTCCTACATGCCTTTCGGTAAACTCCACTGGAGATTAAATGAGTTTTCTAAAACAAAGGCTTTTTTTCTGCGCTGCTCTCCCATAAAGCTTTGACTGGTAAAGATCCTGGACAACAGTTGTTGTATGCAGAGTTTCTCCTGTCTCAGCTGCTGAAGCTTGGAACACCTTCAGAGTAGTCATAGGTGTCCTGGTGTCTCTTTTTTTATTGTTGTCTTTTTTTTATTTTAACCAATTTGTGCCTTTTTTTTTTTTTTTTTTTTTTACCATTTTAATCCCATCTTTGCCATTTTAGCAAATTCTTTTTGCTCTGTAAAGCTGTTTTTGCTGCCTTTATCCATTTGTGCTGTTTATTTTGTTTTTTTAATAAATTTAACACATTTTTTCTTCTTTTGCCCTCTATGACATGTTTTTTTCCACTTCAAAGCATTTATTTCACTTCTTTTGCAACTTTATTTTGCCAGTTTGTGCATATATTATCCTATTTTGGCATTTTTTTACGACACTTTTAAACCAGGTTGGCCATTTTTTGCCCATTTTGCCACTTTTACACAATTTTGCCACTTATTTTCCACTTTTAACACATTTTAACATTTTGCCACTTGCCGCCCATTGGAGCCACGCCAATGCCATTATTTTAACCAGTTTTTGCCACCTTTAACCCATTTTTGCCTTTTTTGCCACTCTTATCCCACTTTGCTATCTTTTTGAAACTTTTACATCACTTTTAACCCATTTTTCCAGCTTTTTGCCCTTTCTGCAATCTAACCACTTTTAACCCATTTCTGCTGTTTTGCCTTTTTTTGCCACTTTCATCCCTTTAGCCACATCTTGCCTGTTTGAGCCACTTCTTTTCTTTCCAATTTTTCCTCACATGTTGCCTTTTTTACCCATTTTTCCCACATATTTTCGCTACCTTTAACCAATTTTTGCCCTTTTAACCCATTCTTGCCACTTCATACTACAGTTACTTGAGACACATTGACTGCATTCAGGTGATTCCCATTTCACTAATTGTGAGACTACTAGCACCAATTGGCTGGACCTCTGATAAGTTAGGTCAGTTACTTTAAAGAGGGTGAATATATATCCAATCACTTCATGACATGTTTCTATTTAATAGACATTACTTTATAGAAATCTGTTTTAACTTTGGAATTAAAGAGGTTATTTTGTTTTGTCTTTGTTTTATTAAGAAAAGCCTAATCATATTGACTATGACTGATTTGTAAAACCATTAAAAGGGGGTAAACATTCATGGTGGTGAATACTTTTTAAGTCACTAAATGTGCATTTTTCTTTTTTAGGTAATTTACTTTTCTTGGCCGATCTGGTCCCTTTGCCAAAAGTCTGAGAGCTGTCACTCGCCTGAGAGAGCAAGTGATTTCTTTCTTTTCTTTATTTAGTTTCTCTTTCTTTATTTTTTCCTGCCAAGTGGTGACAGACTTGCAGAAAAAGGCCAGGGTGGCATGGACCGGGTGGTTTCAGTGGCACACAAGTTGTTATTGATTGGCGCCTGGCTCATGGAAGGCGGCCCTGGTGTGACTCAGCAACAGGCACAAGCATGCTTTAGCATGCACTGGACTGCAACACTGTCATGGTAACAGAGGCTAAACGAATGGTGTGCCATGTGTTTTTCTTCCTGAACAAATTCAAACATTTTTTTTGCATGAATCTGTTTTGAAAAGCTTTGGGAAAGTTGAACTTTTTCTGATGAGATGGGAGAGAAACACTGCAAACAGGCCCTGATAGTTCTTGTGTTATCCCTGAATGCCTGAGTCTGTTATGAGAGAAAATGTAAAGAGGGTTTTTCTGCAGCTTCACGCATGTTTTGTGAGAACATAAAGTACAAAATAAGAAGGAGCTTTGTAAATAAATGACAACATCTTGGCAGATAATCCTCAGGGCTATTCAAATAAATGTAAGAGGTGCTGCTTACATCATGGATCTGCCAGTCACTCTGAAAATGGCTTTATTTGCAAAGACTGACATTAAAACAGGTTAAAGCTGTGTCGGTGACATCACCAGCTGGATTCGTCTCCACTGACCCTTCAGGGAAAAACACCTCAGATCCTTTAGCTGTGCCTTTAAGAGTGAGAACATGGTCAGTGCCCAAAGAAGACACTGGAGAAAAAGAAGTGGAGTAGCAGCACGTAGACCTGATTTTCCTGTGCGTCAGTCTCCGTGCTGTGTCAGCAAAAAAGCAAACATGACGGAATGCAGTTTGTTGCATAAATTGCAAAATGGCGCCATGAGGAGTTCCATCCCAACATAAACATAGACGAGTCTCAGACTAATTGGTCACTCTCGTTGACACACACAAGCAAGCAAAGAAGTAAATAAATCCTTGATTTTCTACCAGGGAATTCAGCAGTCTCATCATGTCAACACTGAAAAACACAACGATGTTGGGAAAGAGCGACAACTTACAATACATCAAATTATGCTGAGGCAGAAAGCTAAACTGTCTTTCCATCCCTCACAGTTGCATTTCTAGACTCATTAAAAACAATAGAAGACTGTAATTTTAACCCCTAACACATGTTGTATCACATTTGATACATACTTTATAATACCTCTAACTAATCAAAACAATCAATAAATTACTAAAAAGGAAAATGCAGAATAAGATCTGATAAATGATAAAAATGCCCTCAAGTGGATTATCAGTTACCTAAAAACACCTAATGTATCAAATGAGATACAAAAAAATATATATGTTAGATTTTATGGAAATTTGGATTTTTTGGGGGGATTTCAGTAGAAAGTGAAATAAACATTTTAGTTCCAAAAAAATGAGAATTTTTATAATTTGTGAATTCAAGCTTTAAAGGGTTAATCTTCAAAGCATCTGCAAGCCATCAAGGAAACAGATACAGTGCATTTAGAAGGAAGTCAGATCCTCCCTCACTTTTATTAATTTTGCTGTGTTGCAGCCTGTCAAAAATCATTTTTATTCTCATTAATCTACACTCAATAACCCATCATGACAAAATGAAAACAGAATTTCAGAATTTGTTGGAATGTCTCGATAGGCATAGGCTCCTATATCAAATTGTATTGAAATCACATCGCAGCAGATTTCTTGATATCAGGAAATATCGTATCATTGTCCAAAATATCAGCATCGTATTGTATGCGATGAATTACACCCTTTGAACAATGTGTAACATATAAAAATAAAAAGCTAGATTCCTTATCTCTGTTTATACATCTCTTTAGGGTTAGGGTTAGGGTTATATATGCTCAGAAAACATCTTAGGTGTGCTGGTTCAAAACTGGTGCCATCAAAAAATCATAAACATGTACAGATTTTCCATAAAATCCAACATTGTTTTGCCTTTCACTTCAATTTTCCCCCCTTCCCGTCCCCCATTAAAAGATCAGCCTATTGTCTGTGAGAGCTGAAGTTTTATGACGCGCAAACTTTCCAGAGATCAGGAAAAAATTTCACCTCTGTATGACTTTAGAATAAATGTTATATCATCTGTAATTAAAGTCAGGAAATATTACTTTGACATTTCTTTTTCTAAGCCATAAACAGGAGTTAAATCAGTCTAAGACTCCCAGCTACTTGTTTAGCTATGTGTGGCACCATTATGCATGATGAGGATGTTCATGTTGCAGTTGTTTTATTAGACTTTCCTGTCATTCAGGGAGGAAACTTTGTCAAGGTGGTGCTTGAGTCAACACATTGATTGACTACCATTCCTTTAATTAAATGTCTCTTATTCTGAATATTTAACATAGATTGTCAGAGGCTGCAGGTGGGATTGGACAGACATGTTGTGGGTGCAGGTGGTAGTGGATGGCACATGCTGCAGAAGTGGTCGGTCACGGTCACAAATCCAGCAGGAATAAGAAGTGTCCCTCACTGGGCCCTGGTCAGCTTATTTAGAGAGCATGTTAACTGGTAACTTTTGCCTGATTGTGTTCTTAGTCGTAACAAAAAGACATTGCGATTGCGATATTTTGGCTATATATTTCTGGGGCTGGCATGTTGTCATCACTGGGTTTGATGCTAAATGCTGTGTTGTGATTGGAGGGAAACTGTTGGCAAACCAGTCTATGGTGGTGGCTCTCTGGCAGGAAAAACTGAACTCTCAAAGTGCCTAAAGTGGAAAGTTAGCATGGAAGACAGCCACTTTAGTCAAGAACAAATTCATGAGTATGTCTTTATCATGCATCATATTCACTAATAATGACTAATGGTTGGATTTCTGTAAACATGCTCATGTTTGATCAAACATAAAGCAAACATTTAAGGCCTGTTGGGATTTTTTGAAACAACATACCCTAAATACCACAAAATATTTTTCCTCTTCACATTTACTAATTTAAAAAATCTCTTGGGGCCGGATTGGAAGCTGTGGCGGCCCTGATGTGGCCCCCTGGCCACCAGTTGATTACCACTGACATAAAAAGACTTTGCCGATAACCCTTTGTTTACTTTTTATTATCATGTCCTCATTAAAAATGCAATTAACAAAAACTAAACTGACACAAACAGCCACAGATGCACTTGAGTGGTCATTACTTTGCACAGTCACTTTTTGAGGTGCAACACCGTTCTTATTTTCATTATTTTGGCTGATTTAGACTGTTAGCATTGGCTAGATTTAAAAAAATAAAATAACATTTATTGCTGGATTTTTTTTTTTAATGATAAGCATGTAGATGCAGCCATAAAGAATTCACTTTTTTTTTATAGAGTTCAACTGAGTAGGGCGGTGGGTCTGTGTTTTGCATGGAGGTCTCCAAACCAGAATTTTCTCACACCTTTCAGCTGTAGAGTTTGACAGCATAACGTAATGACAGCCACAGTGACATGACATCCAAAGTGACTTGGGAGTTGAAGTGGATCATTCGGTATTATAAACCCAGTGGGAACCCGCTACCCACAGAGCTTTACTCATTTCTAAACTCTAATCCTGTTAGTGTTGTGGTAGAGCTCTCACTCACTGCTGATGTCTGACATCAATCTCAGAGAAAGTTGATTTTGTGATCCAGCCCTGGATGAGAGTCAGCAGCTTCCTGTAAGTGCTGTTGTTTCACCACTGCAGTAATCACTGCTGTCAAACGCAAGTCACCCAATACCCTCTATTAATGTCTCTATTATAGTTTCTTCCATTCTGTACATCTCACTTTTTCCCTCATTCACAGGAATCCTAGTTTCACAGCAGCACTAAATCATCCTTGTATTGGGGATCTGTATTGTTTGGAAAGGGTCATAAATCTGGAGCTGATGATGGAAAGTGTGTACTGGGATTTAATTGGGCTGAAGTTCGCTGCTGGACTTTAATACAGGGAGAGTTCATGTATTTAAAATCGCTCCTACTTTCTTTGGATAGAATTTACCAGTAAATTAAAATGCTTTCCATGCAGTTTAATCGGTGTTCACACTATTTTATTTTTGCTCCAAATTATTTGAATATGATTGTTATTCTCAATAACACTGTTGTCATCAATTTAAAAGTACTTCTGTGATGTTGGAAGTCCTGTGCTCTCTGTATGAGGCTGTTTACCCACATGTGTGAGGCACACCTCTCCGCACTCTGATCTGCAAATGGAAGCGTTTACATTTTATCGCCTGCTTACTTTGACGACACGGTAATTTCAGTGGCCTAAGAAAATAACTGACCAATTGCCGATAATTGTTGGGGATGGCAGCTGTGTTGGATGAGGGGTTAAAGGTCGCTGGTGACGGGCTGCTAACCAGCTGTGGATGGGTCAAGAGGGATTACGTTTGAAGGATGGTCAGCAGACGTAAAAGAGTCGGGAGGGAGGGATTCAGGTTGAACGAACAAAATATCTTTGGTTATAGAGTGATAAAAAAGGATCTTGATTCATGTAAAGTGGCATTTATGTGGCAATGCTAAAGAGCCTTCCAAACTTACATATGAACACCATTTGGACACAGTTTCTACATTTCCGTTCACACAAAGTTTGTTTTAGCGCAGTCAGCAATCAGCTGGTCAAGTACAAGGAGTTTTTCTTCCTTCCATCGATGCCATCCTGACAAGAGTGCTACAGAAAGCCCACCAGTATTTAAAGAAGGACACACAAACTCTTCTCCCACCACAAGGACGACACAAACCTTGCTGTCACCCTAAAGCTGAATCTTGGTACCACAAGACTTTTAACTTGCTGGAACTGGGGATGGAACATTAATGGGCCGACCTCTGGTCACTTCTTTTAGAAATGAGACTCTAATCACACACCGTGACCCCAGGTAAGAGGCTTTTTCATACATACATTTCTCAACATTTTGTTTGTAAATAGTTTGTTTCAGTTTAGTTCATAATATTCACTTGTTTTAATGTTGATTGCAGTTGATCGTATTTTATTAAATACATTCTACTGCTGATTTAAGGAGAACCTGTCTGTGATTATTGTGCACACCTGGTTGAGAGGTTCAGTGGAGGATCTCACATTTTCAGTGTATTCAAACACCAATATTTGTTAAATGATACCAACATCATTTAAATAATTTAAATCTTAATTCTGAGACTGATTTTAGATCTGTTTTTGGTTGTTGTTTTTATTCTATTACCATCATGATAAACACCAGCTTTCTTTGACCAAATATGATGTTTCAGGACCAACAGCAATTTTTTTGTCAGTCTGCTACTGCATGGTTTGGGTTTGCGTGCTTTTGTTCTATCTCTTTGTTCAGTCAGGCACCAGTTTTGTTCCATCTCGTTTCTCATTAAGGCCACTGGGAGAAATGGGCAGAAAAATGTGAAGAAAAGAGGTTGAAATTTGGCAAAACTTGATTTAAAATGGCACAAATAGGTGAAAAGAGCAGATAATGGGTGAAAATCGTGCAACACTGATGAAGAATAGCGTATAAAGTAGTTCTAAAACTCTGTTGACATAGGCAAAAATAGGCAGAAATTGACAAAAACAGGAATTGAAGTAGCAAAAACAGACAGAGAAAATGGTGAAAAGGGGTCAAAAGTGGTAAACATAGGTTTATGTGCCAAAAATATTATTAGAAAAAAAATATTAAACTAAGAAACGATGGTGATATGGGTTTAAAAAGTAGCATAAAAAAAAAAAAAAAAATATGATAAAAGGTGATAAAGGTGTTATAAATGGGTGGAAAGGCAGTTTAAATGGGATTAAAAAGTGGGTTTTGGAGGCAATGATTGTTTAAAAGTGGCACAAAAAAATGTGTTCTTAGTGACATAAACGTGCAGAAAAATGTGATGGAAAGATGTTAAAATGTCGCAAAAATGGGTTTAAAGTGGCAGAACTAGGTAAAAAGTGCAGAAATTGGGTGAAAGTTGTACAAAACTGATGAAAAATAGCACAAAAAATGTGGCAACCCTGTGCAGAAAAGGTGTTTAACAGTTGTTAAAAAGTGGCACAAATTATGAATGTCAAATCAGAACCCCATTACACTATGACACCCTTTTCAGCTCCAAAATTAGGCAACCTTTAGCCAGGATGCTAGCACCAATGCATCTGAGGCTAGACCAGTTGAGAACAAATGCTTTAAGGTAAATATCTACTCCCATTACAAAACTAACCATTGTTAAAAAAAAAAAAAAAAAAAAAAAAAAAAAAGTTGCGTTTAGAATACTACACCACACTATTTTAGACAAGGAACTTTCTAATTGGGATGATTAGAGTTCTGAAATATTTGTGTTAAAACTGATCATAACTTACCACAAGTGAACTGATGCCATGTTTGCTGGATGACTGAAGTTTTAGTAGAATGAAGATCAACTCTGCTGCAGCTGCTTAGATTTTTGTATGCAGTGAGGAAGGACAGAAGAAGATGAAGCTGAAAAACTTAAAGTAAAAGTGACAACAAAACCACCACGGAAAAGAAAACCACCCCCTTTCTTTCTGTCTCTGTTACTTTTTGAACACCAGCCACTTCTGACCAACACGTGGTTGCAAGAATAATCCCACACTGCAACACTATAATCAGTGTTTCCATCGTGTCGAGGCGGAGATGAGTGTGAAGAGGATTTTATTATCTCTTAAAGTCTTGCATGGTTGACAGTAGAGTTGGAAGAAATCTATAAACAACCCAGAGCTCACAACATCAACATTTCTCCGGGTTCCCACACTGAAAAGAAATCCCTGATGATGATTTTGGTCGGGCCTCTTAACACAAAAAGGCAGAAACTGTAAATTCTCTCTATTGCCATTTGAGTGTCACTCAACTCTGACCACTGAGTTTATGAGTCCAGGCCCGCAGCGAGCTGCAGAGTGTAATCAGCGCTTTGATTTTCCTCTGCCAGCAAGACCTAATCACAGACTGCGGCACCACAGTGCGGTCGCCCTGCCATCTCCTGCTGACGACCGTGTGACAACTAAATACCCAGGTCCATGTACTCCCATTAGTCTTTCTCTGATTGGCTGGCTCAGTGTGGTTAAGCTGCTTAAGTCCACATCATGTCTGCGTGGTTGTCCTGGCGCTCGCCGCTCCCTGTCATGTGGTTGGCAGCACAGGCATTAGAAACAACAAACAAACACACCGACACAGGCCTGGAGTTTAAACTGCTACGCTCTGAAT
Source organism: Cheilinus undulatus (assembly GCF_018320785.1). NCBI lineage: Eukaryota > Metazoa > Chordata > Actinopteri > Labriformes > Labridae > Cheilinus > Cheilinus undulatus. The sequence goes on along the minus strand of NC_054884.1, from coordinate 10,121,178 downwards.
AACAATTATCAATTTCAATTTACTCTACAGGGACTGAGTTTCAGCCTGAAAGAAATATCTAGTTGATATAATGTCAGTAGCAGTGGACATCTTGCATTTAGCTGTCGTTTTTAGGCCTCCTACAAGTGGCCGATTACTGTCTTAGTCTCTGTACAGTACCTATTAAAAGTTTATGTTTGATGTTTACCCTTTCACTGATTTTATAATAAATCATAATAAAAAAAATGTGGCAGATTTGGCAAAAAATTACCCCCCAAAAGAACATATTTAATGTCAAAGTGAAAACAGATTTCTACATGAATAAGAATATGTAAAGTAAAATAAGTGACTGCATAAATATTCATCTCCCCTAAAGTGACTCAACCTGCTTCAACAGAGGCCCAGCTAATTGGTTCTAGTAGTCTCACAATCAGTGATATGGTGTTCACCTGAGTGCAGTGAATGTGTCTCAAGTGATTGTAGTATAAAGACACCTGTGTCTAGAAGGTACAGTCACTGCATAATTAGAATCCCTGGCTGCCATTACACCATGAAGACAAAAGAACGCTCCAAGCAACTCTGAGAAAAGGTTATTTAATAGTACAAGTCAGGGGATGGATACAAAAAAGATTCCAAGCAGTGTTAATTTCATTGACTATGACTAAAAATGTTTGTCAACAGCCTTATTTCCATGAGAAAGACTAGATTAAGACTATAGGCAAAAATAGATCTTTAATGACTGAAACTGACTGAAAGTAAGGTTGGTTTTTGTCAAGATGACTTAAAGGGATACTTCAACATTTTGGCAAATTCGCCCATTGCCACGAAATAACCATGAAACATTACGAGACGGAGATTTTTTAAAGTTAAATGCAAAGCCGGAACTACACTCCGGACATGGCTGCTGCACTGTGTCACTACGCCCAGTGGTTTACTCAAGAAATAGTTCTGAGTATTTGCTTCATGTGTCGTACTCTTACATAATTATACGATATTATTTCATAGCGTGGTGAATGTGCAGGTCACAACTTGTCCACGAGAGCGTTTTGGAAATGTTGGATTGTGTATTTGATGAGCAAAAGCAAAAATTCTGTCTGCTAACATAGCGTTAGCTGTGCAGCTGGTATATCGGTCCCCCCAGATCTAGAAACAGCTTGCACTGACAACTAAAGGAAACAAACCTATTACTAAGACTATAGGAATTATAGCAATGGGCGAATTTGCCAAAATGTAGAAGTATCCCTTTAAACTAGACTAAAATGTTAATGTTTTGTCAGACATTCAAAATCCACAATATTTCTCCTCTGTGGATAAATCTGTCAAATTACAATGCATCTGTATCTATTCCACCTCTCAGCTGTAGAAAGCAGGGACCCCAGGTTTGGAAGAGAGAAAAGAACCCACCAGCATGATTTAGCATCAGATTCAGGCAATAGAATAAATGCTTAGACTAAAAGTAAAATGTGTGGACTTTTAATGGACGACAACTGAAATGTTTTTGAGTTTTTGTCGACTAAAACTAGACTTAAACTATAAAGTGTATAAAGTACTTAAATATGACTAAAACTAAAAGGCGTGAAATCTAGACAGGTGGCCATCAGACAAGACACATCTCCACTGTGAATTACAGTGGTGGCAGCATTATGCTGGGGGGATGCTTCTGCAGCCAGCCCCGGAAGACTTACAAAGGAGGAGGGTAAAATGAATGTGGCAAAACACGGATAAATCTTTGAGGACAATCGCATTCAGATTGCTGGATTCAAGATGTATTTTCAAGCAAGATAATGGCACGAAGCATACAGCGAAAGCTGTAGAGAAATGGTGAATGTTCTGGACTGGCCCAGACCTCAATCCAATAGAGAAATTGTGGCTGGACTTGAAAAGGTCTCTTCACACCTGATCCCAACCTGACTGAGCTTGAGCAGTTTTGCAAAGAAGAACGCAGTAAAATTGCAGTGTCTAGATGTAAAAGCTTGATTTAGACCTATCCACACAGTCACATAGATACAGGGTTTGGTTTTTTTTTTTATCATTGTTCAAAGTTGTTTCTTTCAAGTTGAATAATGCGAATTTACTACTCTTAGATCCATTCTTACTTTTACCAGCTATGTTCTTATTTGTTTGAATGCTGAGCAGGTGGCATGGTTCATTTGGTCTGTTTTACAAATGTGTCCATCTGCTACTAAGAATAATGTAAAAGAGAGTCTAAATGTTGATGGTGTAATCAGAGAATTAAAGAGAATTGAAGAGTTAATGATGGTTATTTTTAACCTTGCACTTAAAGTCAGCAAAGACCTGTAGAAAGTTCTTCTACATGCATTAAGAGAGATGTAACGTCTGAGAGCATAAACCAGTTTCTTCTGCTTCTTTTGATTTCAGTAGCGAACAGCTAAATCCAGACAAAGAACAAGTTTCTACTCACATGTAAGTGTTTTAAATGCCCTTTAAAGATGCATGTGTCATGAAGGTTTCAGCCACAGTAAAGTTTCCCATTGTGGAGTCAAAGTGGAAATAAGAAAAGAACAAAAACTAATGCTGATTCCTAATGACAGGCTGCTTTTAACACTAGAAGAAGCTTTTTCCACTTTTCCACATCATGTTTTGTCAAATTTAATTTCAAAAGATGTTGGTAGAAATAATACATTCATCATATCTGTCCTCACAGGCCAAATCCAGAATCACAATTACAGTAGAGGCTCCTGGATGTCCACGCTAGACCTGCCACCCTTTGCCTCTAAACATGGGTCTAAGCTCCTGAGAAACACCCGGCCCCGACATGGCAGCCTCTTGGCACTCTTTTTCCATTCAGGGTGCCTTGAGGACTGGGTAGCTCCCAGACACTTGGCCCCTGTGGCTCTTAGTCTTCCAGGTTCATGTCAGGATCCAGAGAAGGAACAGAACTACTCCACCCTCCATCTCTGCGACCAAAAGGGATGGCTTATATTTCAAGGACAGCAAAACTGAATGGGAGAAGATAGAATTACTCCTGTGCTACACATCATGTTCTCTGGTCCCCGTGCCACAGATTTAAAGACTCGATAGTGGTTTCGTCTCGCAGCTTAGTCATGGCGGTATGACTCACCTTGCTGACAGGGAAATCATGAAGCAGCTCGACCGCTGCTGTGGTACGGCTGCTGGTTGGCCGGGAGCTCCACTGTGCATAAAGGTTGCAAAGTCACGGCTTCTGACATGCAATCATAACTCCAAATTGGTCTCAAAGCTCAACTTTGAGACTTAAAGTCTGGGAAAACATTAATTCAATGCATTTCTTGCATTATGCCATGACAAGTCATTAGCTATTAGTCCTTTGGATGGGATATGAGTCATATCTGCTGCTGGCTAGCCAAAGGTATGACAGTATCCATGGCTTTGTTATGAAATACTTGTTTTTGAAGCATTACATTTACTGGAATTAGTTTTTATGCTATAATATTCAGAGATCTTGGAAAGAACAATAATCTCTGAAGTAGCAGCGTGATGACATGTTGTTGTTAACGGTGCCAGCACGGCTTAATTGAAGTGCATGGCAAAAGCTTGAGGAAAGGAAATATTCTACTGATCCACTTTCCCCACAGTGGTGCACCTCGATTACTCACCACTCTTCAAAACCCATTTCCCCCTCAGAGGAAAAATGTATGCATCCAATTACTGATGCCTCAGTTTTTGTTTTGTGTGTTTGGCATGTCATCCGTTTAATTCACTCTGTGTTTCTGAGCCCTCAGCCCTGTATTCACAGCATCCACGACAACATTGTTTTTAGCAAGGTGTCTTTTAAAATACGTACCCATTCTAAAGTGACACTTTTATGTCAGCCACAATTATGGAAGACATCAGAAAACCTACAAACTGATCTGTCTGTATAGCACCACCTCACAACAACTTTTAGTCTACAAAAATTGTTTATTTTGAAGGTTTCCTGTCCATAAATCCAAAAGACAGTGTCAAAATAGTAGAGCTTGAACCAGCTTTATTGTAGGGAGCTGATATCTGAGCTCTGACTCTCCCATGGAAAGCTGGAGCTGCAGCAGGTAGATATTAAAAATGTTTTGAAAAGGACAAAAACGAATAAAGCACCAGGACCCGATCAGATCAGTAGATGCTTGCTGAAGGTCTAATGCATTTCACTGTCTGATGCTCCCTGGCTGAACACTCTGTCCCATCACAGAAAATCAATCCAGCTTGTAGTAATGATAATCTAATAGTGGCATTAATATTGCTGGTTATGAAGAGCTTTAAGAAGCGTGTTCTTTTCCAGCTTCAGGAGGAGGTCAGTTTGCAGGCTGACATGGCTCACAGCTATTATCACTTAGCACAGGTATGTCAAATTTAATCACAGCAGGGGCCAAATTCTAAATTTGGGTCCAACCTGAGGACCGAACAGGGTCAACATTTAACCATAAACTGTTTACCTCATTTTCACCAGCAATGAATTATGGGATGAAAAAACCTTCGCACTGATGATAAGTGATTTTGAGATTGAACAAAAGTCAAAATGATAAGTTTAAAGGCCCAAAATCTGACATAAAAATTCAAACTTACTAGCTCAAAAGGTCAAAACATGTAATTTAAAGTCAAAATCATATTTTGACAAGGCAAATATATGACATAGAAAGTTGAAAACATGATTTTTAAAGGACAAAATATGAGATAAAGTTCAAATCATCAGTTTAAAAACGTCAAAGCGTGAGAAAAAATGTTAAACTTTGAGTTTTAAAAGTCAAAATATTACTTTACATTTAAAATTGAGGATTCGAATGTCAAATTAAGAGACAAAAGTCAAAGTAAGAAGCTAAAAAGGTCAAAATGTGAAAAAAAAACAAAATTCTGAGTTTAAAAGGTCAAAATATTACTTAGAAATGTAAATTGGGGATTTAAAAGGTCAAACATAATATAAAAAGTCAAAATTGTGAATTGAAATTGAAAGTCAAAATTGTGAATTGAAAAGATCAAAATATAAAATAACTTCCCATCATAACTGTGAGATGCAAAATTAAGTTCAAATATAAATTTATTTTCCTAACCCTTTTTCAGACATCCATCTGGAAAACCTTCAATAGACAGTGTTTGGGAAAGGGCAAAGCCTTTGAAAAAAAAAAAAACTGGACGGGTGATTGAAAGAAAGTTCTGTCTGTCATATCTTTACTGGCCAATCAGATCAACCAAACATGTGATGTAGCTGCTAGCAAGGGGAGCCCCTTCTGAGGTGCATACTCCATAGAGTATAATGCGAATCATGGTGACTGTAGACATGTCAGTGCACGACTTTTGTCGTTTTTGAAAAGAAAACAACTCACTGCTGTTCTTTGTTCTTCTTTTAACAAAGAAATGTTGTCAAGTTCTGATAAAAATGTATGGTTTAGCAGCATCCACATTAATGTAAGATGGGAGCTTTGCAAAATGGATTTGCCAGTGAGAAACATGGAAACGGGCATGTCCATCTGCTATGCAAGGTTAGTGATCTTTGTGTCTCCTTGCAATTCTTGAGAGTGTGGATGTGCCTTTGGAGTCTCTTAACTTTCTGAGTGACAAGGCTTAAGTGTTGGAGATGCACGTCTCCTGGGCCAAAATAAAGATCCAGGCTTTTTGGGATGCCTTTGATGCTGCCATTGAATCTGTGTCTGTGAATGGTGTGTGTGGAAGATGTAAAGCAGTTCACCTACCTAGGCAGTGTAATCCATTAATCAGCTGACTGCAAGGCTGAGATCGACCGCAGACTTGGCCTCAAGTATGGGATGATAGCTTTGCTGAACAAGACAGTGTGGCTTTCCCAGAATCGTTGCATGCGAACGCAAGTCAGAGTCTTTGAGTCCTTGGTCCTTGCAGTCTTACTATACTCTTGTGTAGTGCAGAGGCACTGCCTGGACTCCTTTGGAACAGTTTTCCCAGGCCTGCATACTGGGTACCCCGGGCCCTGTGGGCTGGTTCAGACACCAGGGGTGATTGCTTGTATTGTGGTGGGGGCAGCTGGGAGGATACCTGGAGGACCAAGTTTGCTGTGGCAAAGTGCAGAACTGGCATGTGCTCCCATACCAGACCTGACTGACTGTGTTTAATTGGTAAAAATACAGGAAGAGATTTGGAAGAGAGCATTCAAGGTGTGTGGGTTTATTCTTCAGTATATTTTAAGTATTGATACAGTATTGATAGGGTGTTTATAAAAGTATTTTACATTTGGATTAATTTTACAGTATGGTTAAGAAAATTGGTTCAAAGAAAATACATTATTTTGACTAAAATAGGGTGAATGGATATGCCTGTTTCCATGTTTCTCACCGGTGAATCCATCTTGCAAAGCTTCCATCTGAACCATTTGGGCCTGGTTAGAAAGTGACAGGACCAATCAGTGTCGAGGGGCAGTACTTGCGAGCAAGGCGGAGTCATGACGTAAGCAAGCAGCAACAAGAGGCAGGTGCAAATATGGCAGAAGACAATAGCGGGGATGCTGCTAAAGCGCCAGTTTTATCAGAACTTTTACAACGTTTCTTTGTTAAAAGAAGAACAAAGAACAGAACTGAGCTGTTTTCTTTTACAAAATGACAAAAGTTGTGTACTTACAATATCTGCAGTCGCCATGGTTCATGTTACGCAGTTCTGTATGGAGTTTACTCCTTCGGTAGGGGTGTAGCTTGGTAGCGGCTACATCACATGTTTAGTTGCTCTGATTGGCTGGTAAAGATGTGACAGACAGAATGTTGTCACATGCTCTTCACAGGGGTGATAAAGGAGCATCACATTTTGCTGTAAAAGCCATAATAAGCTCAATAGCTGCTGCAGCATGAACACAACCCCGTATTCCTCCATTGTTGTTTTGGTTTGACATGAGCATGCGGCGTAAGTGGGCAATGCTATGTGTGACGTAATCATTTCAAGAGAGATGAGGTTGGTTGTCCACACTATCTGGGACCCGGTTTCAAAAAGTAGCATTTAGGGCCCCTAGAAATGCTGTTCCCATGTGGATGAAATGCTGATACGACGGTAATCTTTTGCCTATACTCTTGAATTCGTCTCCGGGTGGATGGGGCCTATATGTCAACCAAAATAAACAATTACAGTTGGTCAAAGTCTAATGGACACATTGTGGTTCACTCCATATCAGCCCCTGCTTTCAGCTTTGACAGCTGTTCAAGTAATGAATTGACTGACCAACTTTCTCTTGGATGTAAGTAATAACCAAGAGTAACCATATGTGTATAGTGGTCAAGTGACAACAACAGCTTTGTTTGTTGGTCATCAACTATGCATTGAATAACATAATTTCCTAGTTTTTAGAGTCACAGGATGTCTTTTTTGGCTTAACAAATTTGCAGAGCAATGCAATCTTGAAAATAGACTGTTCATCTCCAGACATACTAAAATTTTCTCAAGAGAATGACACTCCACCGCACTGTTGATTCTACGTAGACTTGGGTTATGATTCAATTTCTGCTGCTCTCAGAACTTAATATTAAAAAACTGCCAGCTATCAAATGTTTCATCAGGACAACAGAGTTCAGGTCCACTTGTGGCTCCGTTTCCTAGCCATTTCCCGGCCTTGTTGAGTCACAGAAACACATGTTCCTCCATGTGTTTTCAAGCTACTGTGGTTCAAACCCTTGTCAGAGCTGTTGCCTGGAATAGTTGGGTTTCTGGCTTATCTTACATTTTGTTATTCTGGGGAAAGAACACATGCTAGAAAGAATTTGCAACGTTCCATGATAGTTCAACACCTTCCTGCTCTGGTTGTCACACTGTAGCTCACATAGGCGATATTACAATTGTGCACATACTTCAGAGCACAGAATCCTCGGGGATTTTGCCTCATTAAATGTGCCACATTATTACAGAAAATTATTACTGTTAAACTGCTGTGCACTGATTGATGATTGTGACTCTAAGAATAACTTTTTTTCTTTTGAGGTAAGACTTACTGGTAGTGATGTTTTTGCAGCTTTGTTTGGTTTAGTTTAGTATTTTCCCATCTTATCCCACACACCCTCACATTCATTGTTCTTTTAACACATTAAGGACCCTTCATGTATTCTTGGTTATTTCAATCCATGGAGTATAACTTTCCTATTCATTTAAATTCATTCATTCAAAATAAAACCAAAAATATTAGACTGGCATGAGTATTCTGACCCTTTGCAACAATACTTGAAATTCAACTCTGGTTCCTCCCATTTCTCTGGATCTTTGCTGAGATGTTTCTACACCTTGACTGGACTCCTCCGGTGGTAGATTAAATTGATTGGACATGATTTGGAAAGGCGCACACCTCTATAGAAGGCGTCACAGCTGACAGTGCATATAAGAGCAAAAACCAAGCCATGAGGTCAAAGGAACTGCCTACAGAGCTCAGAGATAGGACTGTTGCAAGGCTGCAAAAAAATAAAAAAAGTTCTGCAGCACCAAAGGTTCCCAGAGAGCAAAGTGGCCTCCATAATTCTCAAATGGAAGAAGTTTGGCACAACCAGGACTCTTTCAAGAGCTTGTTGCCAGACTTAGCAATCAAGGGAGACGGGCCTTAAAAAGAGAGGTGACCAAGAATGGTCACTGGCTGAGCTCCAGAGATCCTATGTGGAGATTAGACAAAGATCAAGAAGGACAATCGTCACTGCAGCCCTCCAATGATCTGGACTTCATGGCAGAGTGGAGATGGAAGCCTCAATGCAAAACACATGGAAGCAAATTTGGACTTTGCAAAAGAGCACATGAAGGACTCTTACCCGCAATTTCCAAATAGGACGACTGCACCGCACACCGAAGTGCCGTGAGTTTGCTCCAACCCAAGGAGAGCGACCTCGCCCACTGGAAGTGAGTCTAGAGCATTGCGCTGCGGCATGCAGCCCTGATCAGTGGGCAGAGATCACGGGAGAACTGCAAGTTCATACAGGAACAGTATGTCAACAGCGGACAATTTTACCTTTTGGGGTTAATTTATCATCCTTTTCAATATAAGTCCACAATATTGTTGCTTCTGCCATTGGTTGTGTACATTAAGAAGTTAAAAGGTTAATGTTTGCTTAAAGGATCTGTGGTTCTATTTAAAATTCTTTTGCTAAATGTCCTAAAAGTTAACTTTTCCTTGTCAATGGCACCTTTGTAGCTCTGTGACCCACTGACCTCTTGGTAACCCTTTGCTCTCGCTGCAGGATGAGACGTAATATAGCGATGAGTCTGTGCATTGTGTTGTATTTTGAAAGAACTGGATATTTTATGCTTGTGACTTCCTGTTTGGAGCTTTCTGATCGACAGGTATTGGCACAGTTTGGCAGTGGCTGGCGTTAAAAATAGACCTGCAGCATATCTTGTACGAAGCAGAGCAAAGTGGGGCTCCAGGCACGCGCCGCTGCCGGTCTGGAGTGCCGACTATGGAAATGCTCTGATAGACTAGAGAGGGAGCAATTTGCTCCCCAGATTTGCAGATTTGCGCATTTCGTTTTGAAAAAGTTTTCTGTAAACACAGGATCATTTCAGGTAATGCCTGCATAAGCATAGAACTACTGAAAACGCTGTAGTATATAGGCCAAGCCTGTAAGTGGCGCTGTAACGCTGCCAAGGAAACGCACCAAAAGAGAGAAGAAGAGTACAAAACACTACCACAAACTTTCTCCTGGTTGCCCTTTTGGTTGTTCTCCGCGGTTGATTTAAGAACATCTGGTGTATGCTGTTCTCAGTGGTGGTAAAGGAGCATCAGATTTTGCTGTAAAAGCCATAATAAGCTCAATAGTTTGTGCAGCATGAACACAACCCTGTAATCCACCATTGTTGTTTTGGTTTGACACGCGCATGTGGCTTAAGTGACGTAATCTTTTAATCTTTACAGATTTGTTCACTGAGGTAATCATTTCAAAAAAGTAGCGTTTCCAGCCTCCCAAAATGGCTTTTCTGTGTGGATGAAATGCCGATACAACAAAAAACTTCTGCATATACTCCTGAGTTGGTCTCATTGTGGATAATTGGACATATCCTCCATAAAACCTGTTCCACTGGGCCTAAGGTTTACCTTCAACATGACAATGAGCCCCAAGGCAACACAGGAGTGACTTAGGGAGAACTCTGTGATTGTCCTAGAGTGGCCCAGCCTATTGAACATTTTTGGAGATACCTGAAAATGGCTCTCTGCTGATGCGCCCCATTCAATCAGACTGAGCATGAGAGGATTTACAAAGAAGAACGACAGAAAATTCCTCATCCAGGTGTGCAAAGCTTGTTGCTTCATATTCAAAAAGCCTTAAGCTTGTAATTGCTGTTCAACTAAGTAATGAGTCAAGGGGCTCAATACTCACGTCACTGTGATTGTTCATTTTTTTGTCTTTTGAAAATTTGCGAAAAAAAAAAGAATAAATAAAAATTCTGCTTTCATTTTGTCTTTATGGGGTAATTGGTTTAGCAAAACTAGCAGACTGATTCAGATATTTGATGGAAACTGGGATAAATGATGTCATTTTCCTGAATGCAAATCTGAAAATGCTGATTTATGAAACCACACATTTTAAAATCATCTGGATAATTTATAATTTCATTGATCGTACAGTTTTGTATCGTATTGTAGAGGTTTTCAACCCCGTAGAGAAAATAAATCAAAAGAAAAAATAACAATAAATCATGAATAAGTCAGCTACATTCAGTAACACCATCCAGGTTTAAAAACAGCACCATAGCAGCACTATCTTTTTCTTTGCAGATGAACACTGACTTCCATCCTAGTAACAGTAGATTGATCACTTGTCATAGAATGAGAATCTCTCATCTATTAACACCTTGTTTAAATAAGCCCCCTTCTCAACATTAACATTGCATGACAGAGTGAGTGTTTGACAGATGTAGGAAAATAGGGATAAGGAAGAAAAAAAGTAAAAATCACCTCTCACAGTGACCCCAGTGGGCCAATGTGTCCCCGATCTACGCGCACACTGCTTTGAAATGTTTTACCCATGAAGGCAGAGAGACAGAGAGAAAGACCCCACATTTGGAGGGAAAATGTCTTTCCCAGAAGCGAGCCATGCACAGTGGTCTGCAGACACAGCTGCTGGAAGCATCAGGGCTGCTTTTTCAAGACTGTCCCATAGTTGATCTCAAATATACCCCCAAGTGTGCTAATCTGCTTTGGTTTAAAGCCAATCCAACATGTCAACATATCTCAGCCTTCTCTCTCACTTAATCACAATCTTTTCTTCATTCCTTTTAGTTTCTACCCCATATATCCACCTTTCTCATCCTTCTTTTGACCGCTGTCTTCTGTTTATGTGTCCCATCTTCCTCCCACTCCCTCTCACCAGGGGTAAAAGAGGAGAACGAGAGAAGTTTAGTGTAATGCATCTACCATGACAGGAGCGAGATCAGGATGTCTGGCTGTTAGCAAATGACTTTTCGTGACTGGTGTTTAGTGCAGCCTGGGGACAACAGGACATATTTAGGTGGAGGTAGTATTTGTCACACTAACAAATGAGGCTTGGGGGGAAAGATGGCAGGACGGTTGGGGAAGTGTGGGAGCGAATTAGACTCATAACTGTTTTAGACAGCATTTCCATACCTCAGTGAAAAGAATTAAAAAAGAAAAACAAAAATATTGTAGTCATTTCTGTGTACGAAATATAACATCCCAGGATTTTTGTTAGTTTGATGTGAGCCACATTTGCACCATCAGTGAGAATCCACTGAGTTAGAGTTTGACATTTGTTTTTTCTAAAGGACTATAGTGTTCTTCATCAATATGCATCGTCCTGCTATGAGGCTGACTCTCTACTTTGTTTTTGCCAGAGGTGACCCAAAGATTTTGAAGAGTTACTGCAGCTCCGTCATATTGTAATGAACTGAGCATTTGAAAGTGTAGTTGAACTCTATGTAATGTGGACCAGTGTAGATTTGATTAAAGCATGAAATTCAGCTTAATGAGTTTAACTGATGGTGTAAGTTTTGCCGTGTTTTTTACTATATGGAGCAGAAGTTCAAGCAGGAAGACTGTTTCTACTCATTTGTTAGTCACCATTCATTCATGTCTCCCTTCTTCCATTCTTTCTCCCTTCCTGCTCTGGTGATCAGCTAATTTTGGGCGTTCACTCTCTTAAACACTAAGCTAATCAGATTCTGCCACAATCATTTTATAAATCTGTCATCCTCCCTTTCGCGTCCTGTCGTTTCAGTATGGAAGCTGCAACCCTCCTCCACCCCAGCCACCTCAATTCATTTACCAAAGACACTGCACATTTCTCTTTCATTGAAATTTCTAAAATACATTGTTTTAAGAACAACCTGCTACAGTATGGGTCCCATGTGGGTTTGTCCAAGGGTTCCATAGTGGCCCCACCTGTGATTGCCCATGTGGCAAGTGTGGATCAGCCCATAAGAAACCCATATAGGCCCCATCTCTAGAGATCCAAGATACATCCTACTCATAGTAAACATGGGTGATTGCAAGGATCTCTAGAGATGGGCCCTATATGGGTCGGTTATGGTCTGATCCACACTTGCAGTTCACATGGGCAATCACAGCTGGGATCACCATGGAACTCATGGACAAACCCACATAAGACCCTGATTGTGGCCCGCATATAACCACATATATAATGTGGGGCCCACATGGACATGCTAGCTTGGAAATGTTGGTGTATCAAGTAGCTTGGATGTAGCTAACATGTCTTTGTTCATACAAGATGAGAGAGAAGATGTTTTTGCACTTCTTCCAACTGGCCTCTGCATGAGTTATATTCACCAACACGCTCCACTATTTGTAGACTATGACACTGCCAGGCTGTCGAGCTCAGGTTACTACTTTGGGACTGTGAAACTCATTTTTATTTGTCGCTGATAGGCCAGTTATGAATTTAACAGACAGAATGTTCATCCAATCACCTTATGAGAATTCTTTTAACAGTTCTGCCCACCTAAAATGCTTAGTATGGGAGATTTTGCAGCTAAATGTAAAATATATCTCATGCAATAGATATATATGAAACAGTCTATCTGGTGTGTCTGGTTACACTCAATCCATATAACATAAAAAAATCAACAATTCATAATTTTGAAAAGACCAGGGCAATTACCAGGTGGAGTAATTTCCTGAAAACTTAAAATAAATTAAATCTATAACAGGGGCATGCACATAGTTTAGAAAGAAGCCCTTTCCCTAAATGTGAATGTGTTTTTACCTTTAGAGGATAGCTTTAACTGTAGATGGCATGACATGGATGTAGTGTAAGGGACATCAACTACTGGTTTAATGAATGAAGTTTTGGAGCCAAATGATGGCGGTCACCCATTTTCAGTCAACTGATCAACAGGCTAAGAGGTGTTAAGACAGACCTTGAATTCCCTAGGGAACAGATACAACACACCCACCATCAGTCAACCCTGCTACCTAAACACTGAGTTAATTTTTTTCACACAAGGCTGCTGCTTTGCTTTACCCACTGTTTCCAAAACGTATGCTTAGCTAAGCTAAACATTTCCAGTTCTCTAGCGTCTTATTTAGAGAGCTGGGAAATATGAATGTGCCGTCATCTCATTTATCTTGTGGCATGGAAGAGAATAAGTCAGATCTTTCAACTTTACAAATACACAAACATTAAAAAAATAGCTTTGTTCTGTCATGAATGGTTTATTGGAATATTCAGTTTTCTCCTCCTTTGACAAATTTGGCTTTTTTATTGCCAACGCAAGCCATCTAGTTGTTAAATATGTTGATGTAATTTTATACTCTTGTCTGGCTCAGATGTCCTTTAGTTGTAAAAGTTAGAGCTCCTAATTCTTGAAACTGAAATGTTGATTTCACACACTGTGAGGGCGAGGAACTGAAACATATCCCAGCTACAAAATACAGCACAGTTGTTCTCATGGGACTCAGAAAAGTCTCTGTGAACTCCTGTAAATGTGAGTTTACAGCCTCATCATAGTGCTGAAACTTTGATTTTACTGAAATCTTCAAGTGTCCAGCATTCTTCAAGAGTTTTTATGTTTTTCCTGGCAAAACAGAAACTTAGAATTCAGCCGTTATGGCCCATTGATACCATTCTGTCTGTGTCGGACTGTTGGCAATCAAGGGCCTCTGTTTTCTGGAGATGAAATTACCACAGTGAGGCAGATATAGGTCAAAAACAAATTCATCCCTACCATTCTGTTTGGTTCTCTGTCTCCATCTCATCTGTGCACCAATTAGCAGATCATTCTTTAATTTTCTCTTCAACAGAATCACAATCATATATTTTCACCTAAAAGGGATCTACATCTTCCTCTAGAACCTTTTGGGTGTTTATGGTGAGTTTTCCTGCTGTTGTTCTTGATGCAATGTACAATTTCTGCCTCTATGGAATGATGAATGGAGTGGGGTTAATAGAAGTCTGTATGCAGTAAGTCACTCCTATCATAGCTGGCAATCTGTATATGTTCACCTCTGTTACTTCAAGCTTTAAACAGCAGATTTAAGAATAATTTTATGGTTATTTAGAAATGTGAGTGGGGCCTTTAATAGTTTTGCAGTACTTTGGTCTTATTTGACAATTATTATTAAGGTCACAATTTATAAAATCTTTCTTTCTTATCAACTTTTTTTTTTTTTTTCCAATTATCTCAGTGGTTCCTGTCCAAAGCTTAAACAGCTCCCATGACATTTTTTTTCTTTAAATTATATTTCATCTAGAGAACCAAGAGCATGCATCTCTGATGGCCAATCTCACAGACCATTTATCAGAAATGCCATCTCTTTCAGGACAGTTATAGATGCTATAAATAAAATCAGATTAATCTTCCATTTAAGGTTAGGATAGGAGTTAAGGTAAGGGTTTGGGTAGCAAAAGTTAAAATTAAAAAACCTGACCTACAAAACCCTAAATAAAGACAAGTAAACAGTCTGCTTACAGGAACAAAGATTGCCCTTCATGAAAACATTCTAATGCAGAAAGCTTAGATAAACTAGCTCTGTTAGCTGTATTAGCTAGCTTAAGTTGCTAAAGCTTATGTTGCTTAAGGTTACGTTGCTAAAGCTCACTTTGCTTAAGCTCCTGTTGCTAAAGCTTAAGTTGCTAAAGCTTATGTTGCTAAAGCTTCCGTTGCTAAAGCTTATGTTGCTAAAGCTTATGTTGCTAAAGCTTATGTTCCAAAGGCTTACGTTGCTAAAGCTTACGTTGCTAAAGCTCACGTTGCTAAAGCTCACGTTGCTAAAGCTCACGTTGCTAAAGCTTACATTGCTAAAGCTTACATTGCTAAAGCTTACGTTGCTACATTTCTTATGAGTAACGTTTATTTCATAGCAAGTGTAGCTACCTTTTGCTTTAGTAATCCTGGATTAGACCTCTGATCTTTTTCTTTGTTCTTGCAAATTACAGCACTGTTTTGAGAAAAGCTACCAATGTACTCAGTATTGTTTATTTTATCTGATATTTGCAGTAAGTTACCCAATAATTAGAGCTGGAACTTTTCAAAATCTTTTGTGGCAGTTGTGAAAATTAACTTCTTTTATGCATTTTTACAAATAAATTTTGTCCCTTTGATGGTACAAAGAGATAAAGTGATATGTACTTAATATGTTAGACTTTGGCCAAACCTTAGATGTTGTGGCGGGTAGGGCTGACAGAAAAATAAATCTTGGAGCTTTGATAATATCACACACCAAAGACACTTCACCTTTTTGTCAGGTGAAGTCCAATGATACTGATTAAAAATATAACAATGTGTTATGAACTTGTGAGATATTTTATGGGACATATGGTGGTGTCAGTATCTTGACACACCTCAGCAGGAGAGAAATGAAACTTAAACTACAGGTGTGGTTACAAAGAATTAACAGGGAGACTTAAACATTTTTTTTTTTTTGAGATTTTATACACAGACCCAGAGTTAATGTTAACACAAAATGTTGTTCACTGTATCCATGCAGATTTAAAGGTGAAGAATTTAAAGAGACAGACTGAACTCTGCTGTGATGGTCAAACAGCTACCGCTGTATTACATTTATGCCAACTATCCATTTGTTGAATGACTCAGGGGATTAATCCCTGTCTTTCCGTGCACAGGAGCGTGTTTTAGAGCTACATCTTGACACTTCCTTGGGTATACGCACCGAAAACTATCTGAGCTTCTCAAGTAAGTGCCAGATCAGCATACACAGGAAGACACGAGTACAACATTTTTATTGGCATACAAGCTACCGAAATGTTATAGTGTGACAGAGTCCATAAGTCTGTCAGTGTGGATGAAGAACTGTGCAAATATCCTTTCGTGCCAAGACCCCAGTGTAGCAGTGAAGGCATGTGTAGTCTTTGGACAATCCTTGATAACAATCTGAAATGGATCCCCCCCTTCCATGTGCAAAATAACCTACCCACAGCACACTCAGCTTGCTTGTGCGTTTTATGAGCAGGAGCGAGCTTTTATTTCAAGTTGCGTGAAATCAAATCTATGGGAATATGAGCACATCTGTCTCTGGAATATTGAGCAAATATTTTGAATTAAAACAGCTTTAGTGCTGTCAAACATGGGATGTCAAACGTGGCGCTGGTCTGAGCTTGGTGTTGGAGTGTGAAACTGAGCAGAGACTGTCGACAATGCTGACTACGCAGCAGTCATTAAACCAGTTTCAATTCAGATTTAAATGTGCTGTTTAAATTGGCCCCATGGTTGATCTGTGATCACAGGAAGCTGGTTTAAGCCAACTAATAATTTTGCTTTTGTAAAGTATCTTAATGCAATAAAACCAGAAAAGAAAACTTGTGTGTTTTACAGTTTTGTGTGGGATTGAAGGTCTATCCGTCTTCTCCATTGGGATTAAAAGTGCATCATTGTTAATAGACAGTGATCCCATTGCTCCTGTGTCATGTTTCAGTCTGCTTCCTCCCTCTCACTGCAGAAATACTGATGGAAGTTTATCGGTCCAGTGAGAGAAAGGGGCAGCAAAGGGGTCAGATGTAAATCAGACTCTCAGGTATCATAAGCATGCACCTAAGTCTACACAGCTACTGACAGTGCTGGACAGCAAAACAGTATTTACTTCTGTACATTAAGAAGATTTTTAATATCTAATTTACTTAGCTATTAAAAATCAGAGCTTTGACTCCCCTGCATTTCTATGATTGCTCTTATTACTTGCACTAAAATCAGCTCTTTAATCATCTTTATTTTGTCGAAAATGTGATCCTTAAAACAATGAACAAAAATTGTGTCAATGTGCATGTGGTGATGTTGTCATACCTGTATGCTCATCTGCATGCCTTTATTTATTATTCAATTTTATCAAGATTTATATACACTGTAAAACGCAACATCCATTTTACTCAGAAACATTGAGTTGAATCAACTCAGTTTTTTGTAACCCGTTCTAAATACTTATTTAAACAAGTAACTTGTACTTCTTGGCCATAACAGCTAAAGGGCTCTGTTTACTTTAGTTTACTTGGTTTAAAAAAATTAAGTAAAAAGGGGGTAAAATGGAGTTGTGTTTACCTAAAAATGCAAAACAGCGATTTCAACTCTATTTTTATGAGCTGATAGAACTTATTTTAGTTTTTAGTGAACAGTCCTCAAACAATTGAAGTAATTTTTGTTATTACCAAATTATTTGAGTTATGACAAATCTGCAGTTTTTCCAGAATGCCTTTGGGCACTAAACCTTTATGCACTCTGCTTGAGATCTTTAATCTCAAAGAGGTTTTCTCCTGGTTAAATAAAGGTTAAATACAATAAATAAATTAAATGAACTATGAGTGAAGTTGCTGTCTCAATTAGATAGTGGGTGATGTTAATGTTATTAATGTCTATGAATGTTGGATGGCACACTGACATTAATGAAATATCAACTACTGATCCAGTGGGTCACCAACAGCCATTGTTGCAAATGGTGGCACAAGTTAGTCCACCTTAGGTGAAAAGATAACTTAAAAAAATGTTTACAGAGAGTACTATTTGACATTATAGGATATAAGATTATAATCAGTTGACAATGATAGTTTGAGTTCTATGAACTTATCGGTGTTTACAGTGCACTAAAAATATTACATATTGCACACTCAAAGTAGATGATATAGCCTCAGTTCTGCAAACTTAAATTAACATTTGAATCTCAGGTTTGAGCACTTAAATAATCAAGTTTAAACAAGCAGTGAATACTTAAATAGTTCATGTAGAACAATGACTGCACAGTAAAAATAAACACGTTTTTTTAACTCACCAAAGTCAAGTGTAGTTGAGGCAACGAGTTTCCATATTTTTTTTCAAGTAAGTTCAATTAATTTTGTTTTACAGTGTATAAGGGCAGTGGAAATAGTTGAAATCCAGAGAGAGATAAGGGAATAACATGAGGGCATGGAGCCAGAGATATGACCAAAACCCTGGGTAACCTGCTACAAAGAAAACAGCATCCATACATGGAGTACAACCAGTGGCAGCTGGTCAACAGGGGGTGCTAGGGCACCGCCCCCTCATCAGTGTCCCCACAAAGAGAGGACAGATCCTTTTCAGTACAACAGATAGGAGCTCTGTGGCGCTACACACCTGCGCTCCCGAAGGGATTACCACTAACCACTCGCCAGATGCCAACAGGTGGCAGCAAAGAAATACGTTCACCTGAGTGAATGTGTGTCAAGTGATTGCAGTATAAAGACACCTGTGTCTGGTTAATCAGTATTCCTGGCTACTGTTACACCATGAAGACAAAAGAACACTCGAACTCAGAGAAAAATATAAGTCAGGATGGATACAAAGACTTTCCATGGCTCTGAAAATCTCCTGGAGTTCACCATCAAGACATAAAAGGAATATGGCACATTTGTAAATCTGCTTTGAAACTGAGTTACCATGCAAGGAGATCAGTGAGAAAGGCCACAAGACAGTTATGACTACTCTGAAGAAGTTACAAGCTTCAGCAGCTGAGTTGGGAGAGACACTGCATACAAATGACTGTTGCATGGGTTCTTCACCAGTCAAAGCTTTATGGGAGAGTGGCAAAGAGAAAACCAATGTTGAAGACAACATAGGAGACTCCATGGTCAAGTGGAAGAAAGTTCCTTCACCTGATGAGACCAAAATGGTGCTTTTAGCTATCAGACAAGATGTTGTGTCTGGCAGACACCACAAACACACCATCCCCACTGTGAGGCACAGTGGTGGCAGCATCATACTGTGGGGATGCTTCTTGGCAGCTGGCTGTGGAAGGCTTGTAAAGGTAGAGGGTAAAATGAATGTAGCAAAATGTAGGAAATCCTGGAGGACAATCTCAGAGAATTACAGCATACAGCCAAAGCTATGCAGAAATGGTTTAAAGACACAAGGTGAATGTTCTGGAGCGGCTGAGTCAAAGCCCTGTCAAACAGCCTCATTATATTGACTATGAGTGATTTATAAAAACAATAAAGGGGTAAAACATCCACCTTATATAGCCACTGTCCATTATAGATGCCACAGTCTCGTGCAAGGCTAGGTTTGGGTCAGCATTTGAGGTTAGGGCTAAGTAATGATGTTCATTAAGGAAGTTCCTTGTAAGTAATATAATACATGCAACCAAAAGCATGTTCCACTATACATCTGCCTGCATATAACTGAACACTGGCATGAATGAGGAGCGTCTCCGGAGAATCTTGGCACCAACATTCCTCTGAATTTTAATGTCCATATCCATCTTTGAATACAGTAGCATTATTAGGCTGAATCAGCTCCCTGATGAGAGGCTACTTTCCTCCTGCACACATCCTGAGAGGAAAGACAATTCTTGGGTTTCAACATTTACATTTAAGGCATTTGGCTTTCCAGAGGTAAGGAAACAGTCAAATATATGAATGTCTTAGAAAACAACTGAAAAAGCAACAATATATAGGGTCAGGTTATGTTTTTCATGAGTATATTGGGCTTTGTAATAGTTTTTAGACCATCACATGACACTAATGCTCTCCTTTGAGATTTGTGGTTGATTTTCAATAAGCATGATTCAAGTTCACAAATTATACCTTCTATTAGAGGCCTGCTCTAGTTCTATATGTGAAATAATCTGTGTATTTATGTTTAAGTCACATACCAACATTTACTCTTTCCACATACAAACAAAAGACACTTTGAGACAGGAGGGAGGAGGGCCTGGTTGGTTCCAATCTCCCCCAATTTCCATCTGCGTGTTCACCTTGTGTTTGTGATAGATATGTTACAAACACACGCGCTCACCGCAAGTTCTCAGGGAGGTCAAATTGGCCGTGCAACCGGCACATTTAAACTGTGCTGTGGACGCCTGGGCACACGTCTGCAGGAGAATCGAGTAAACACCTCCCACCACAAATGTTTATGTAGCAGCGATGCTCTGTGAAGGACACCTACACAGGTCTGCTGTTCTCTCTGACCATTAAACACAGGGGAAAATGTTTGCTGGGACACACCAAATATTTGTTCGTTGGGCTTGACCTACCACTAAGCTCTTAAAATATTCAGTAATTGATACCGTAGGTTCTGAACTTTTAATGATATAAAGGAGCCTCAGATATACGAGCATTAAATCAGGATTGTCAGATGTGAGGTTTGGCACAGATTTCATAATGGAGGCATGGGATTAATCAGGCAGATCAGAGATTACATCTGAAACATTTAGCTTTAAGGACCAAAGGTCAAGAGGTTCATTAACCTTTCAGTATGAATTTTTTACCATTTTGAACGGTCAATCTTTCTCTCTCTGCACTTTTTCTATCTTTCTTTGGCTTTGACTGAAGACAAGTAGGCAACATCGTGAGGAAAAACTCACTAAAAAACACATCAGTGGTTCAGCTTTGCTTAGAAGTTCTATTGTATGAAAAGTCCTTGTGGACATCCCCAGTGATAAAGTGAAAACCAAAACCCAAAAGCAAAATTTTACTGAATAGCAGCCATGCAGCAAAAAGTAAGATTCAGATGACTTTTGACTTGTCTGAGCTGTCTATGAGGTTTTTTTTTTTAAGTGATATGAGACATTAACCTCCTGAGTTCTGCCCACTTTTTCTTGATAAGTAGGGTCTAATAATATAAAACACCAGCCTTGTCCTTGAAAAGGAATTTCTTGGCAATTTTCCTGTTCAAAATCCAAACATATTCCCTTAAAATACAACAAAATGTTCAGTGAAAATTCTTAGATATATTTTGATAATGAAAATTACCCCAAAATGTCTTGAAATAGCCCTAAATCTTTCAGAGACCTTTTACATAAAGCCTCAAAATTCAAACAAAAGATTCCATGCAAATTTCAAGCATATTCTCTGACTATCAAAGTAAAAAAAAAAATATCCTCTTAAATTTCTTGGCAAATTCTAGACAAGTCACATACATTGTCAAAAATACCATGAAAATGACAGAAACATCCAAAAATCCCTGAAATTTCCATGGAATTTCAAAGTACAACCCCAACACCAAAGTTCCCAATCCAGTTTTCCCCAAAATTTAAAAATAAATTTAACAAATTTGATGAAAATGACAAAATAATCAAAACAATTTTTCCAAAACCTTCAAAAGAAACTCACCAAAATTCCAAGTGATCTAAAACTTTCTGTCTAAAAAAAGGCATAAACCTAATGGTCATGTTGCATCTTGTAAATTTGACTATACAGAACTCCATGCTCATGTAAACAACAGGAAATCTGACAAGTATCTGGTCATTTTTTTATAGGTGTAAATTATGCAGTAAATAATCATAAAAAATGCAGGGTTCTGTAAAACTATCAAAAATTAGGCAACAAGACCTTTTTCATTTTAAAAATGTGCATCATTATGTAGACTAGCAAACTTTAGTTTTGTAGGGATTAAATTCCAGGGTTCCCTTGATTTCCTGGCACTTTTCCACCTTTATTTGCATCCTGTGTGATCATAATTAATAAACTGACAAAATGAAACATGTGATAAAACATGTTTGCATAGTTTCTTCTCATTGTGTTGAAAACACTATACTTTACTAAAATCAAGGAATTATCATTTCTATACTGAGGGACAATTAGCATGATGCTAATGAGACTGTGGCTCAGTAGAGTTGGTTCTCTCGCATTTGGAACATTGTGGGTTCGATCCCCAGCTCCTGCAGTCACATGTCGATGTGTCCAGGGCAAGACACTTGACTCTAGTTTGCTCCCGCTGCTGTGTCGGCAGTGTGTTACTGTGCATGGGTGCAGTTGAATGGGGTTATCTAATAATGATGGATAATTCTCCATAGCAACCTCTGTCATCAGTGTGTGAATGAGAAGTGAATGGCGTGAAAGGGTGTGAATGTGGTGTAGAGCAGTGGTTCTCAACTGGTGGGTTGGGACCCAAAAGTGGGTCACAGAGCAGTTTTCAGTGGGTCGCGGCTAGGTGTCTGAAAAAAGAATGATGGCAAAAGTCCTGAAGTCCTTATTGAGCATGCATTGGGTCAAAACAAGTCGTTTTTCCTTTTTTTTTTTTTTTTTTATTTATTTATTTTTTTGGTCACAAAAATGAAAAACTAAAACAAAAAAAAAAAGAGAAAACAAAATAATGGAATTGAAAAAAACAAAAAAATGGACCCCATTTCTTAAAATGTTATTTATCTTTCCCTTTGTGTGACAAAAAAAAAAAAAAAACAAAACAGAAAAACAGCTTTTTTTTTTTTTTTTTTTCAGTTTTTCAATTTTGGGTCAAAAACAACAACAACAACAACAACAACAACAACAACAAAAAATAAAAAAATAAAAAAACAAAATAAAGACAGTTTCTCCTGTTTTTTCAGTCTGGTTTCAACCAGGAAAGGAATCTGCCAGAGTACACTGACCGCACTGATACCTTTCATTTTATCCTGTTTTACTATTAAATTGGGTAAATTTATATTTTTGATCAATATTTCAACCAATTTATCTCCTCTTCTTGCAATAAATGCCTACTTTTCCCATGATAATAAAGCAATTTCACAAGCTCTCCGGAAAACTGGCAAAAATGGACACATAATGACGGGGTCTTTTATGTCCATTTTTTTATATCAGGTGTTTTGGTCCAATTATGCTCCAAACTTCAACATAAGTAAACTTGAGTTGTTCAGTTTTTTTGGAAACTCGGGTCGCGATCTGTCATAAGACAGACTGGTTGGTCCTGAGGCCAGACCAGTTGAGAACCACAGGTGTAGAGTGCTTTAAATATTCAGATAACTAGAAAAGTGCTACCAAGCTAAAGTCCATTTACCATTTACCAGTGCCATTCAAACTCAACAAAAGGAGCACTAAGCTTTAATCCTGATTTTATAAGAGGTGTAAAATAAGGAATGCCCGATAGTTAAACTTTTGTTTCTGGAGTTTTCAACCACATGTTGATATAATTGTGCATTTAGAGTAATTTTCCCATATATTGGCTCTATGGAAGCAGGAGTAAAATATAATCTATCTAATTGAATGCACTTCTGAATGCAAACACATGTTCTAGGTTGTGTTTTACAAGCTGCCTAATCATGCAGATGAAGCGTTCAGCTCTAATCAAGGGGCTAAAATGTTTAATGTTTGGCTGTTTTACCAAAGTGCAGCAGAGTCAGTACAATTAGGAGGCAGGATTGTGAATATTAAGATTCCCATGACTGTTGAAAAGAGGTATTCCAGCTCCTCTAGCTGATGACGTTTGCATCGCCGCAGTCTGGGAACAATGACGCCAACGTATACAGTCAACAACCTAAACCCTGACGACTCTGCACATTTTCCTCCACTCCTTCTCTGAAAGTTAGTCAGAATTATTCAGAGCAGCGCCACGAGTGCTGATGAGTTTACATGTAAGCAGGCATGTTTACTTCAACATAATTTCCCCAGTTGTCTAAATCCTTGTGTTGTTGGCAAACTGCTCGCATAAATGAGCTCTGACAGATCTAGGAACGCTGCCTCCTGCTTTTCTGTGTGTTTCCTCACAGCAGGGATGGCGTGTTTGTGTGTGAGGCCGACACCGAGAGGCACCGAGACTCCTGGGTCTGAACCCAGGTTGTCCATCATGGTTGGACTGAATATAGAAGTGGTCAGTCGTGACAGCTCTACAATCTTAGATTTTCCAGTCTATTTGAGATGAAGAGGGATCACAGGGGGTGTTTGCCTGCTTGGTAGCTAATGGTTGCAAAAACCAAAGTTATCACCGCTGAAAGACTCATCCATCTTCTAGCCACTCCAGTGGTGAAAAGCAAACACATGGAACAAGACGCCTATACAGCATCCAGCTCGCTCTCCCTTGGCTAAACACACCTAACAGAGATAACAAGACACTTAAGAGGCTGGGGAGGGCCGGGAGTTACCCACAGCGCTGAAGTGTAAATAAATCCAGCTTGTTCAATGAAAATAGCTGGGAGCAAAGATTTACTCTCCTTATTTGGTTAATACTTAGCTACTTTTAAATGTTTTAAGGATGCATCATTATTTAATATACACATTATTACATTGTACAGTGGTGTCCATATTTTTATTTAGCTTTTTTCATTAATATTTAAAATAACATAATAACTGAAAATACTTATCAAAGATTTGTTTTCCCTTTAATTATCTTTCCAGTGTTTTAAAGGGTTAAAGTTAATGGCTTTGTAAAACATAAAAGAAAATTTTGTCTAATTGTAACATTTATTATGAATATGCAGGGGCGTAGCTAGGAATTTTGAGCCCCCAGATAGAATATTACACGCCCCCCCTTAACTGGCGAACCAAGCAACAAATGTTGCATCATTTTTTACAAATATATACGCATTTTAATGTACTTTTGAAGCATAATTTTCCCATTTATGAGCAATATTTTATGGTTAAATGGAATTTACTTGCATTATTTTGCAGTGCCGGACTCACTAAGAAAAAAAAAATAGATAAAAACAGACTTTTCATTACCTCAAGTCCCCCCCCCCCCCGTGCTACACCCCTGTGAATACGCACTGTACCAATAAAGATTTGCTGATTTTAAACTACATGTTTAATAATTACTATCATCATACTATGATTGGTGGCGTTTCTGTCTGTCTGTGTTGATTTGCACGTTGCACTGTTGATCCAATTGTCCTTGAAATCTCTTAGAAGACTTCTTAAGTGTGCTGGTTCAAAACTGGTGCCATAAAAAAATCATAAATATGAACAGATTTTCAAATCTAATATTTTTGCACCTTTCACTTCACTTCTCTTTACTGAATCTGAGCAACCGACTAAGAGGCATCGAAGTCAGCTGTTAGTGACAAAATGTAGAGAGATTATAACATTTGTGTGAATAATGATATCTTTTTATGACTTTTTTAAATTAGAAAACACCCAAACCAAGTAATTTGGTGTTACTGTTTTTTGTTATTTTGAGTAAATTTTCATATTTCTTATTTGTCATTGAAAACATTCAAATTTCCAAATTTAGAGTCTCTGAAATAACATTTTGAAATCCACCTGGACATTTCGATACAAAAAAAATTTCTAAACAATCATTTTTGGTTAGTTTTACAGAAAATTTAAAGTTGAGGTTGTGTAGGCATGTGGCCATGGCTCCGTTACATTTTAAAGCTAATGTATCACAGCCGTAGCAAGACAATTTACAATTAAGAAACATTTATCTTTTTAGGCAAGAATAAATCTGGCATTCTATTTCAGCTCGTCATTACTGTTATTATTAATATTACTAAGATTGTTATTATAATTATTACTAATAAAAATGAAAGTAACAGCGAGCATTAGCCACTAGCTGCAGAAACGATTGAAAAAATTTGTCAATGATCTGTTGGATTTTAATGCTGAAAATGTTTTTCTTTTTCATGTTTTTTTTAAACTTCTTTTCCCCCTCATCATTTTTCACCACATTTTCTAGACATTTAAGCTATATATTTTTGCTTCTTTAGTCAATTTTTTGCTTCTTCTAAAACATTTTTTTTTTTCCATCTGGACCCTTTTTAACACTTTTCCTGCCCAACTTTGCCTCTTTTAACACAATTTTTGGCCACTTTTAACCCATTTTTTTTTTGCACTTTGAGCCCTTTTCCCCACATTTTCTCCCCTTACCTGCAACTATTTTACCCCTTTGCACCTCTAAATTGTGCTCATTCTTACTTCCTTTTGCCATTTTTGCCCCTTAAAACCAAATTTTTCACCTGTAGCACATTTTTACCACTATTTTCAATGATCTAATTACATTTCCATTAAAGTTTTCTTAGTTTAATTCAGCTTTTTTTCTGGAATCCTGACTATTGTGCACATATTGGCTATTGAGTCCCAGAAAACTTTCCCCCTTCATGTGCGGCCGTGCCTTTAATGGACTTAAAATTACTAAAGTAAATGATACCATCACTTCTATTTAAAAAGTCCACAACATTCAATATTATTGTAAATACTCTAAAGGTTTCTGTCATCTTGCTGATGCATTGACTTTGGAAGCATTTTAGTAAACTCCTTAAATCATAAATCATTATTAATGTGAAAGGATATTATTTACTTGACTGTAAAAGCTATTGTACTCTGATTAAAAATGTGTTAAAATCTTGTTTTCCTTTACTCAATCCATCATTTCCTGATGTGAATAATGGCCTCAGGAGAGAGAAGTTGCTCTTAAACTACAGTTCACTGCCTGGAGCTGTGCAGTCCTTCAGTGTTTTCCACCCACAGACAGATCCTCTCATCATGGAGCACGCCATTTCTCTGAAGGCTGCTGCTCCTTATCAGGACCCGTAACAACAGCTCAGACTGATTTTGATATCTTAAACTCCATCTTTCAGCTAAGAGGACCACTGGGGAGGTGTAAACAGCAATATGCATGAGGGGATTTGTGCAGTCAGATTTTAGTTTATGTCTAGCCTCACATGCTCTCCATGCAGCTTTGGAGTGGCTCCCTTTGGGACGCCACCTCTGCTGCCTTGGCTCACTAAGTGTCTTGTACCTTGAAGTGCAAAAGTGATCATATCTGTGTTGCCTTTTGTGCAATTTGTTTGAATAAAATCTAAAATTGAAACACAGACACTTTTAGGAAAAGTCAGGGGCAAACACAATTGTAACTTTTTGTTGTGCAAAGTTATCAGTATTACAAATGGAAAAACAGTCAATGAGGCTGCCATGGTCTTTCTAGTGCTAGTGGTTCTCTATTGGTGGGCTGTAACATTTTGATGGTGCTTCCCCATCATTATTAACTCTAATAGAGTTATAACACATACTCCATTAAAGCATTTTACACTTCTATAAGCGTGTGTAGAATAACACTTCAGGTTTTGTGGCTGAATATGTTAAGTGGTCGCTAGCTTCCATGTTGCTAGGTCCATGCTAGTCCTTGAAAGCTTTTACATTTAGTTCAAACTTCTCTCAGCACCTACATCTAAAGATCCAAACAGATAAAAAACTTGACTTGATTGCATGAAAAATGGCTCCATAGTGAACAGTCCTCCATAGAATTCAACCTTTCTACCATCAATAGAAAATAACATTTTTCTAAGCTTTATTCATAAGCTGTAAGCTGATATCATCTGAGGTCAGTTTTTTCTAAACAGACATTTCCCGCTGCCATTGTTGTTGCTAAATTTAGCAGCTGAGTTAGAGGACACACGTGCCACTCATGAAGGGGCATACAGGCCCTCTGTTTAACTAGCCACGGTCACAACAGGCCAGTGTGCTGCTGCTGCACAGAGGCCTCTGTGTCCCACTGACACCATTAGCATACAGCGGGTCACCAACAAGTACGATCAGCCACTGGGGAACTCCTGCCTATGACTGGTACCATTACACACGGCTGAGTCGAGTGTTTTTCAGACTCTAAATGAGCCTGAATCTGGACTGAGACCACAGGACTTGTGAACATAAATCACTGGTACACTGACAAATACAGATGTTCTAGTGTGGGACACTAAAAAAGTTGGGACATTGAGTAAAATCTGAACAAATACAGTGATTTGCAAATCATTTTCAACATATATTCAATTTAATAGAGTATAAAGATAATAAACATTCAAACTGGTATAATCTATGGTTTTCTGACATACACACACATCCTGAGTTTGATGCCTGCAACACAATCCAAAAAAAGTTGGTACAGGAGCATATAACATAATTCAACAGAGGTCTAGCCAATTGGTTCTAGTCAGGTCAGGTCAGGTCAGGTCAGGTACTGAAGTACTGTTCTGGCCTCCTCATGCCCATTGCATCTGGACCAGCCCACCAGGTCCTGGCCACCCAGTATGCAGTGAGCTGGATCAGGCAAGGGAAAGCATGCAGGGAAAAGAGATGCAATTCCCATATCAAGCAGCTGATGCCTCCATCCCCACTCTCCCAAGCGCATCAGCATTAGGGAGCACTCACACTAGGACATTCAAACTATGCCTGGGCCCGTTTGAGCCTAAGGTCTGGTGCGTTTGACCAGAGTGAGTGCAATCGTTCTGTGCTTGGCCCGGCACTGAAGGAAAAGGTGAGCCTGTAGGCACAGCACAGATGCAAATGAAGGAGTACAAGCGCAGGAATGTGACGAATGAATCAACAACAAAAGGACCCGCTTCAGAGCGCACAGAGCACACCAGGCAGCAGCTGCATGCTAGAGACAGCATGACTTTTCTTGAGAGATAGAGCGAGATCTATTTATTTTGTCTCATTTTATTTCAACAAGTTACAAAGATTTTATAACGGCTGAAGAATTTAACTTTGCACAGCTCCACTACCACCTCGTTAAAACAGATCCCAGTCCTGTCCACATTTCTGACCAGTTTCTAGCAGAGTCAGGCTTCGGTTTAGATACAGGCTCTAAAAGACATCTGGGTCTGGAAGGTCCAGTCACTAGTTAATCAGTATTCCTGGCAACCATTACACCATGAAGACAAAAGAACATTTCAAGCAACTCAGAGAAGAGGCTAGTGAAACATACAAGTCAGGGGATGGACATTTCAAGAAATTCAAGAAAAAACACAAGAAAGTTTACATAGTTTTACAAAGTTCTGACATTGAGTAAATTTGTGCAGTGGTCGATATGATACTATATATTCTAAAGAACTTGCAGTCACTGTATTCTGTCTTACCTACATGTTCTCAGTGTCCCAACTTTATTAGAGTTCCGGTCTGTTTTGTCAATCTCACATGGCAGTAGTTTTACATTTCGCAAGGTACACATTCATCTGCCTAATTATGTTTACCAATGAGCTGAATGAAAGAACAGTCAGTTTCCTGACTGTTGTTTGTTCCAGGGATTTCCATGAGGAAGGATCTGGATGGGACTGTTCACCTGCTCCTTTAGGTGTCATAGCTGTGGTGCTTACTGGTCTTAATGCTCTAAAAACATCTGCCGATGAAGTGTCAACATTTTCTTTTTTACCTTGTGAATGCTGAAATCAATTCAAACAGCAGTTTGAGCCTGGCAGACAAAGAATATTCTAGAATATCTGTGGCTATATTGAGTTATATTTTGATATGAGCCCCCCTGCCTGGACACAGACATCCATTCTAATAGCTGCATGATTAATACGGTATATTTTCATTATGTGGAGGTGTTTCCGTGAAAATCCACGAGGCCCTAAAATGTTACAACCTAGTTTTTAGTAGCTTACACCGATTTTCCAGCCATGTCTGCAGTCTAAAAATGGTTCTTCAACTCTCATGCGCACCTCTAAAATAGTGCCTGTGCTGTAAAAATGTCCGCTTATCTTTCCTGTGGGTGTAAATCCTGGCTTGTCTAATGCCTGCTGGGTAAGCCAAATAGAGAAAGGCTGTGGTTAGACAGGAAGGATAAGTGAGACAGAAAACAAGAGGAAAGTAAAAGAAGAAAGTCAAGAAAAAAAAACAGCTATTTCTTATAAATAGAAGGAAACATGCTTGTGGTGGTTTGGAAATAAAAAGGAACAGTTTTAGCTTTTGCTGTCTTTAGACTCATTTGTTAAATGAGTTCATCTTCAGTGATTCAAATTCATCTGCTTTTGGACTTCTGACAAGCCATCTGCTGCAACTTCAACAGGTTTCAGAAGAAAAAAAATAAAAGAAAAAGCTTTTAAAAATATTCCATTAAAGAACCACTCAAAATAGCACATGGAGTAAAATGTATTAATGACAGGTAAGGAGCCAAAATATGGAAACAGAGGTCAGAGAAACAGGTGAAGAGAGGCGGGCACAACATCATTCACCACCAGTAGGTAAAAATGGATGGATGAAAGATATATAGACTTCACATTTCACAGAGTACGGTGTTGATGATGGTGATGGCGGCAGACGGCTGTGGTCACTCTGACGTCAAGCTCCCATGGGAGTCCTTCAAAATGCTGCTTCAGGAAAAGTTGGGCTTTTACCAGCCTGATTCACCTAAGAGGAAAAAATGAGAACATTAGTTTTACTCAGAGCCTTATGTATTCTTGTGGATAATACCTCATAACACGACCAATTCTTCAACTTTATTTTCTTCTACTGATATACCAAAGAAAAACTGGGCGTCAAAGCAACAAAATATAACTTATTTGATTTGACAGTTCAGTTGCAATCAGGAAACTTTGGTGGGAGCTAGTGTGCACCAAACCAAACCACATAATGTTGCTTTTATAACTCTGGGCACTACATTTTTGCATAACCACCAAATTTGATGGTGAGTTCATTTCCAGTGTGAGGAGAGCAAACGTTTATAATGGTTTTAATCTCAGGAAATCTAATTGGTAATTAAAAATCAGTAGTTTGTTTGCAAGGAATGAATAAATTACTAAGTTAATAACAGTTGAGTGTGTATGAGGAAAAGTTCAGCACAGTCTTCTACTGCCTGTTTCCTCTTTTAAACATTAATACATTTGAAACAGAACATTGTGTTGCAATTTTAGATTCTGTCAGAATTGTAGACTCTTCATTGAATCAGTCAACACTTGATATGGATGTGTGTGTGTGTGTTTGTCCCTTAACTGTGGATGACAAACACAGACATGTACGCTCTGTCTGGGTGTTGATGCAGTAGTGTTTGGTAGACATGAAGCAGAGCCTTTAGTGTGAACGACTGGGGGGACTGCAGCGATGACATGGTACTGCTCGTGACCTTCAGGGTGAATAGACAGGCGTCCAAAATCTGGTTCTGCAGAAGGCTCTTGTTCAAAACTACACCCATGAATCAATCCTGCAACAGATACCACATTAATGCTACATTTGTGAGAAAAACGGTAAAAAAAACATAAACATCTACAGCAAACTTTCTTGAAAGAAATATCTTTAAGTCCCAGTATTGGTGCTAGTACTGAGCTACTGTTTACTCAACATCAAATTTAGCTTTACTACACCCAAAGCTGAATCCAAGGAGATTTCTATCTAAAGTGACTGCATAATGCATCTATTTCTACAAGAGGGGCAGCATTTCAAGTTGACTACTTTTTTTCTTTGCATCTTTTGTTAAAGATATATTTTTGTACTTTTAATGCCTTTTTTTTAGAGAGTAAAACGTTGGATAGAGCCAGAAACAGGGATGGGAGACTTGGAGACATGCTGGAAAGGAGCTGGCCGTCCACATACCTGGGGCACGACCTCACCACTAGGTCATCTGCACCTCTTTCCCCTGTATAATTATTATATATAATGTGTAACATCAGATCGATGACCCCGCTCATCAATAACTCACCCGCATCAACTTTATAGCCTGGCGGCAACATTTCCCAACACATGTAAACACAAAAATACTTTGCTGGCTTAGTTTTGTTAAAAACTTGGATCTCTGCTGAGAATAATTAGTTTTCCACCAACAAATTTAGCTTAGGAAGCCTTGAGTTTCTCATGTACTAGCTTATATAGCACCATATGTGTTGCTTATATGCAGCAGATGGAGGGAACAGGAGTGTTAACTGGATGAAGTTTCTATAAAGTGATTGTGTCAAGTTTCAAGGTTAAACACTGCTGGAGGAAATCAAAATTTGGAATGCAATTTTTTGTAAAAAATAAGCTGTTTTCAAAACCAGAGTTTCCTTTAGCCAGCATTTCCTGGGTGGGTGGGTGTCAGGCAGAAAAAAATTTTAATGGCTGAAATGCTCCGCTGAGAAATATGCCAATTACCAAATAGATTACATGATTTTACATTACAACTGCATATAATATATGCTGTCAAGTACCCTATAAAAATGAAAACCAATTTTACTACTTCCTGTTTGGTGCTGGCGGTGAATATTCTTCAACAAACGTTATCTTCTAGTTGAGCATCCGAATTATAGTGGACTTAGATGAGTGGGTAAATCTACCTATGACCAATTCTCAGATGAAGGGGAACTGTATGACACTGAATTATGTTCTGCAGAAAGGCATGGATCATTTAGGCTGGTGGTGAAAGCACCAGCTCACTTCCGTGAAGCTGGGAGTACTAGCTCAGAGCATTCTGACTAATAGTTTATAATAGGAGCAGCAGAAAAAGTTGCTTTAGCCACAGGGGCGAGCCATCAATGAGAGGAGGACTGTACTGAACTACCCACAGTAGACGCTTTTGTCTTTCTTCAGGACCACTCTAAAGAAACCACAATGGTTGGATTGTACTGTTATAGCAATGGTTACAGTTGAGATCATCAGTTTATCATGACTAATATACTCAATTTTTATTTGTAATGCAGAGTTATAATGTGGTATCTGGTCAAAGGAGCACTGGTGTGTTATTTGTTGGGACGATTTACTGGTGTTTTTTCAGTGGCTGTTTTTATGGTAGCAGCTAATGTGCTAACAGGCTAACTTATAGCTAACAGTGCTAAGCTAAGTGCTATTGTTGTTTATGTGTTAAACATAGGAGTATATTTTGCATGTGTGTATGGAACAGCTCGTAACAAGGCAAAGAAGCAAAAAGTGTTTCTGTTTTTTGTTTAACTGCGAAATGCAGATTACTAGGCACATGGCTATCTTACATATATGTACGGTAGTTATCCTAAATGGCTGAAATTCTTTAGGACTGCCATTTATTTAGGACAGAGACAAAATGTCTAGCAGAAACTCTGATTCAAACTGATTCCAGCATCATTTGTCTGTAAAGTAGCCTGGAAGCTTCCAAGATCAACCAATTATAACATGAAATGTTCCATTTAATTACACTGCAATGCATCAAAAGTTGATTGGGTAGAAGACTGAGATATCATAACAAAAATGTCAAAAGCCTTCTTCAAAAAACAATAAATGTTCCCAATTCTTCTTCATGAATTTCCTTCCTCCTTTGTGTGTTTAACTCTTGAGCCAGTGAATGAAAACCTCATTTTCAGCTGACGCAGTCCTGGGGTAAGTGCTGATTGCTGAAAAGGTCGGTTTGTCCTGGGGACTTTGAATAACATTTGTTCATTTAGCCTATTTTATGAACTCAGGTCAAGAGCGAAATGCTGAGTGACAGCTGACTAAGAGCGTGCCCTGGGATATAATAGTGCTGAATTATGTAACTAAAGGTTTTCACACTGTCTGCATGCATTACGCTGTTCGTCTAACTGGGATTTACAGAAGGTACAGACTTAAATAACATAGAACAAGATAATGACATACAAACAAATCTGTTTTCCAAAATCCACTTGTACACTGTGCCCACAAGTTTGGATGCAAACCAGGCAAGACAGACGAAGCTTTATTTTCATCAACTCTTTATTTTCTCTTTGAGTCATCAGGTTTTGACATTATTCTTGGAAAGCTGCTATGATGCAAGTATCTCGTTCGTTCCAGTAACAACAAAGCATCGGGAGCGCTCCCTCTTCCTCCTCCCTGCTCTCGCTGTCTGAAACTGGACTCCATCCATCTCTGATTGTATCATGTTCGACCGGTCCTCTCCCTCTGCTCTCTTTGGGTTCTTGGCACAAGGATCACTGCATGAGGTCCTGGCCTGGGAGACTTCAGGTTGTAGCAATGACAATGTTTTCACTAAACTGCCCTCTCAAGGCAGATGCTGCCCGCATCAGGTTTCATACCATGGTCCATTAAGTTGGTGACTCACCAGAGTTACCCTGACTGTTTAGATTTTCCCTACATTCATTGCTACATCTGGGGATTCTGTGGCTGAAGGACAAGAGGACGAAAGCTCCAGCCCTTGAATGAGCGCAGCACTTAAAGGTTGAGGAGCATGGATGTTGCAAGTGTGAGTGTTCAGTATTTTTTCATTTCAAGAGGCTTATGAGTGGTTAATTTTTCAATTTTTTACATGATAAATGCACGATTATTTCTTATGATTAGAGCTTTCAGCTTTAACAGAATAATAAAACCAGAATTATTATGATTATATTTATGATTGCATTAATTAAAGACAAACCATTGTTGGACCACTGTTGCTGGGAGGTATTTCCTTTTACTTTTCTATGTGTTGCAAGTTCTTTATTCATGGTTTAGCTGATGTCATATCTTTCAATTAACAAGGAGTCCTTAATTTCCTTCAAAATAAAAGCAGGTTTAGGAACTAAAAGAAGTAAAATACCCTTAGCCTAACAAAATATAATTTTAAAGTGAAATCATGACAGTTTCTTGAGAAAGTCTCTCAGCTTGGTTGTAAATGTTAACAGAATTATATAGAGAAGGCAACTCAACTGGAACTTTTAAAATGTGTAAATGCATCATTGCCATCCAGTGAGTCATTTTGTACATGCACTCCTGATTAATTCTTGCATTATAATACCTCTTAACCAGGGATATGTTTAACATTTGTCTGTAATGCAGTTGTATACTGTGTTACTGCAGCTTAAAAGTGATGACATTAACTTCACCATGAAGTATTAATCTCGTCACCTGTGCTACTGGGAATCCTCCAACTTTTACATGTCAAACGGGAGCACAGTTAAAACAAATCAAGCATCCCTTTGAATGCATGCTCACACTACACTCACTGATTCAGGTGATGGTCACATCAGCTCCAGTCCATGGAGGACCAAATCTAATTCCATGCTATACCTGCAAATACCAGTAATGGCAGGGACACAAAGCTTGGCTCTAGATAACTGCATGAGGATGGAAACTATCAAGCAGCCAAGGGTCGATTTTCAACAACACACTGGTGAGAAAAGCAAAACAAAAGCTAAGATACATAGGTTTGTGGCTGTCTGGCAGCATTTTTTTGTGCTAACTGTACTGTTATGCTTCAGGAGTTAGCAAATATCTTTTTTTGACTTTATTAATGCGACTTAACACAACAGAAATACTCGACTGCAGACTAACTTCTTGTGGAGCATGAATACACTAAGTCCCACCTATAACATCACTTCCTGTTTTGACATCACATGTCCTTACATCATTTTACTGCATGAAATAGTGATATTTCAATGTATTACACTCATGTGGGAATATGTAAGCTTTAAAATTTTATTTTCAGTTGGCATTACATTACAGAAGATCTCAGGTGACAAGAAGGAAAGTAGAATTCATGTTACTGTTTTAAGTCGCTAGTAAAGGGTGATAAAGTCAGTCATTCCCAGTCTTTTACTTGGAACCCCTACATGCATCTACAAAAAGCTAAAAACAAAATCCAAAGCACTGAACGTCCTCCAAAGTTCACTTAAATCCATCATCCAGCACAGTGGTAGCAGCATCGTGCTGCGAGAAAGCTTCTTGGCAGTCGGCTCTGGAAGGTTTGTAAAGGCAGAAATGGATGCCATTATCTAACCTAACACTGATTACATTGGTACAACAGCTGAGTATCGGCAAGGGATTTAAGGCAGCAGTACACCAGTGAACTGACATCTGAGACCCTCTCCTCTCACATCTAAAGACTATTTGTCTGCAAGCCATTGAGGTTTTAGTCTCAGATTAAGATTTTGCAAAGACTGGGGGTCACTAACTGCGAGACTAGAATATGATTACTTTGGAGATTATTTCCAGTCATGCATCTGGTGGAAATTCACAAACAAAGGAGATGGAGATCGTGTTTGAGTTAGTATCTCTTATACTCAGATGTTTTAAAACCATTCACATCGAGTAGAAACAAAAGGAAAGTTAAACACCGAAGCAACTTTGCATAATCTTGCAACAACAGAGGAACTATCCCGGAAACACTTCAGAATAAAAGCACCAGATGAAGACAAGGGTTGTCTCACCACAGAAACAAACTGATCAGGCTTTTGGTTTGAAAATCCCGTTGTGGTTTGACCGTACCTGTCAGCGGCTGTAGATTGATCTACACTTACATTTTAAAAAATGAAGTGAATTAATATGCTCACACACAACACCGGCTCCCATTGGTTGTGTACAACCACGCGTCACTGGGAAACACAATTTGCATATGACCACACATAAGAATTACAACAAACATTTCAAATATATATATATCAAACATTTTTGCTATTATCATAACGCCAAGACTGAAGAAAGACCACCTTTTAAAGGCTCCAAATGAGTCTTGTGACCACCTTACACCTAACAGCTGAGACAATGGGAGCGAGCGACATAGCAAGACTCCCATGATTTTACTGCAACTTTGGAATTTTGCCGATGACTTTGAAATCGCAGGAAAAGTCGTTAGGTGTAAGGCCACCTTTAGGCATGTTCTCAGTCATGCCTAGACTGATAAATGCCAATCTGTGCATGGAAATGACAATATATACAGTTTTCTGCTGTATCTACATTTTGCAATGTCTGTCAGCCTAAACATGCTAAGATGTCAGATTGCTAGTGTGCATAACACTTCAGTTGTATATCCTGCAGTATCTCACTAAAGTATTTGTAAATCCCATAAAAACTAAACTTTAATTGCAGGCCAATGCTAAGCACTTCAATATGTGTAAGATGCAACGTCTGACATCTACTGTGTGGAATACTGTGTGCAAAGGGTCAGTAAATTTAGAGAAATTCCTTAAAATCTCTATCAGCTGAAATCTCCCATATGATCCATTAAAAAAAATATCAAATCTGCCCAACATAAACCAGTCAGAAGAGTATGAGGCAATCTCCAAGAGACAACATAAAAACATCTCCACATAATCTTGCAGTCGGCACACTGCTCAGAAGGCATGCTCGACACAAAACATTCCACAATAAATTGTGATCAAAAGACAACAAGAGGCAGTGGGAGCATAACTCATGCTCTGTGGGATCAGACATGTGGGGATCTAGGATACCTCACGCAGGGCTGCTGCTTTGCATTGCCAGTAACTGTCACAGTGGCTTAAAGTTTTGGCTGAGTCGTCCAACAAGCAGCTCGGAGCAGAAACATCCTGGAGAGAACAAAGAGTTTCAAAATGAGCTGTGGCCTATTGGGAAGAAAGTCAAGACTGAAGAGGAGAGTTACTGTTGGAAATTACTCTCGATGCTGTAGGAAGATTATTTTGGAGGGAGCGACATACCCTGACCTCAGGCATCCAAACAA
This sequence comes from Cheilinus undulatus, assembly GCF_018320785.1. Taxonomy (NCBI): domain Eukaryota; kingdom Metazoa; phylum Chordata; class Actinopteri; order Labriformes; family Labridae; genus Cheilinus; species Cheilinus undulatus. Next base: position 10,084,092 of record NC_054884.1, on the reverse strand, counting down.
AGGATGGATAATGGACAAAGACAAAGCAACATGTGCTTGCAATTGTGCATCCAACAATTTCTCTATGGATCCACAATTAAAAACAAGTCTAGAGATTATGTAAAATCTGATATCTAATGTGAAAGACAATCAGACTTTAAAATGCACATTTAACATTGGCATGCAGAAAGGGAATCAGAGAATGTATGGACCAGTTGCAAGGACCCAACAGAACATTATTTTTTAAATATAAATCAATTCATAGCTGATAAAGATATAAAGCCTTAGCAAAAAGTTAAATAAATGAGCTCAGAGGAGCTCTAAATTAATCTTTCAGTCCTAAATTTTAACCCAACTCCTTCTTCAGAAGTAAGCCAAAGCACAGCGGCGGTTCAGTCAGGCTAGATTAAAAAGTGATGGTTACAGCTCCATTTTATCTCTCTCAAGGCTTCTTTGCACCTATCCAAATAGTTTCAGTGGATCCAGTTCAAGTTCACCTCAGGCTGACCTCACTTACTTTTTTCCAAATCAGGCTCATTGATATCCAAGCCAGAACCAAATCAAAGCGAACGGAGGAACTTGAGGTTTGAAAAGCGGGTCTGAGGAATCAGAACTGATGTTTTCAAGGTCTCAGGAAGCGACACGTAAAAGATAAATGTAGCGAGTTTCACTGATATATGAGGATGACATCAGCCTGTAAATATCAGTCATTTGGTCAGTGAGCGCTCAGAGTCCCTCTATATCCTCTTTATGTTGATAATTTAGGCTACATTACTTCAACCTACAGGCCAAAGACACAACTTCAACTTACAAACTGTATCGATGCTAAGGAGATACCCTGTTCAAACTACAGCAATCATGACGCTAATTCTGTTAGCCCTTTGATAGCAATTCCCCTATGTGTTGGCATCAAGTCATAGCCATATTAAGTTTTTTTTTTTTTTTTAATCATTTGCCTTTAAAGAAAATAATCTTATTGTGTATATTCAGTTTTATCACATGTGCTTATGAGTTTCCACCTGGACCAGTTTTAAATAGCTAATAGTAGCTTCTAAATTGATCTCCAGTTAACTTTGTTATTTGTGACTGTGTCTTAGCATCTTTGGAGCTAACAAGCCAGGCTAAGTTTTTGAACTATTCGCATGTATCTGATTGGAAAATATGGTAAGTTTACTTGCTTGAGATTTTTTAAGCTCACGCAAATAACTCTTCCACTTGCGTATCAAATGTATGCAAGTGCCAAAAAAAATGGGAGGAGTTTCATTCTCCTACATCCAGCATTTCAGTCAGTTGTCCACAAACATGACTGAGCTTACTGAGCAGTGTTTACTTACCAGGAAACTTGGCCTCCTCACTAACTTTCTTCCAAGCAAGCTTCTTTTTATTCCTGTGCCAGTAGAACAGGATCCTTGTGTCGGGGTAGCCACAGACAGACACCACAAGTTTTGACTCCATTTTCTCCATTTCCTCCACCCAGGCAGGTCCTTCAGAGATTGGTGACATACATATGTAAAACTTGGCACCAGAGAATGGTCATGCTGATTGGCCGAGATCCTGATTTGAGTTCGGATTTTTCAACTCTCGCGAACAAGTGAGTAAAGCAAACAGTGCATTGATAAGCACACAAATTCACCTCATTCATGCCACATATTTGCAGAGTTTGGCAAAGTTGTGTCTAATCATATCTTTACATTAACTTTACATCTAATTAATTAGCACAAAAATTTTACTCATGTCTGGTGTGAGCACAATATTAGAGTATTACTTTTTTATTGTGATGAGTAACATAACATGTTAGTTTTAGCAGTTCTACACTGCAAAAGCTGAGTGTTGAAATTTCAGTGTTAAACATTTCCTAGTTGATTTAAACTCACAAAGTTTAATTTCAAATCTAGATTGATTAACTCTGGAGATAGTTAATTGACCTAAGCTCCTCTTGCTGCCTGCTTGTTAATTTGTATATCTTTACAGAAGAGCAGTACCTGGATTTTGGTTTGCCCCTCTACTTTATCTATTTACAACCAAGCATCAACACTGTTTCTGTTTCTCTCTTACTGGTTGCTACGTAGCTGCATGCTAAAAGAAACTAAACATGACTGCGTGTGCATGCGTTGCTTATATTTTTGAGTTGGTATAATGGCAGGGAAATTGTGTTAACACTGGCAAAAATTGGTGGGAGAATGTGATGACAACAGGTTGAAATTTGGCAAAATTGGTGTAAATAAGTAAAAGGGGGTAAAAAAAAGTGGCAAAAAGTTGTCCAAAAAATCATAAAAATGGCAAATAAGTGGAAAATTGGGTGGGAAAAGTGGTTGACATATAGCACAAAAAATACTTTCACCATTGGAACCCAATAATAGTTCTTCACACTTTTCGCTTATTTGACACACGTTTATTTGAACACTACTTTGATTTCAACATTAATCTCACCAAAGCCCATGTTTTTCTTTTATATTTAACTAATTTTATGCATATGTTTTCCTAAAATTGGTCAAATATACAGTTTGAAATCATCTATAAAATATTTTTTCGTTTTTTAGGCATCTGACGACCCCCTCTCAGTGTCTCACGACCCCAAAGGGGGTCCCTACCCCCACGTTGAGAACCACCACTTTACAGTAAACTGCATTTTTCAGTGAGATGAAGCTAACAAAAACTAGCATCCAGCACTCAATCTGTGCATGCATACAAGCTAGCATGATGCTTCTGCACAGTAAACTGCCTGATTCTGTGACAGGGTTATACACTGAAGGAATACTCACTCACCCACTGGACAAACAGGCAGACACGCAGGGGAGCGAGTTATTGATGGCTATGGCAGCAAATATGTCAACACCTGTAGAATGAATAGAGCTCATCATCATCAACTTAGCTCTGAATTGGCCCGTGTTTCCTGCTCTGACGAGCCAGATCTGCAGGCAAAATGGAGATTAATAAAAAGAAGGGAGGAGAGGAGGACTTCTCATTAAAGTGTGTTTAACATTGGAGACAATATCAATCAAAAGACTGTCCAGATTTTCCATGCACGACCTCAGTGTGTGTTCCTGTTTTGCAGCTGCTGACAGTGAGATATGCTGTATGTTACATGTATGATATGTAGCAGGTTAAATGTTTGTTTCTGGGCTGGATTTATTCATGTAGCAGACGTCTGCATTGTGAGGAGGACAAGTCAGAGAAAGTCTCAGGCACCTCATTTCAGATTTCCTCTGTTTCTGTTTATTGCCAGAACAGTATCCCATAATGCACAGGAACTACTGATATGTCTCGACTACTTGCGGTTAACAGGGGCATGAACCAGACGTTCAGCCAAAGCCACCCGTCTGTCTCTTTTGGCTCTTATGTCTGGTTTACACTCTCACTCCGACAGACAGAAACACAGAGACTCAGAGGAGAATATGTTGGTATGCCAATTAGTCGTTGGCAGTGTTATGTGTGACTATAGAGAGAAAACTATGCCAGTAGAACAAGGCAAGGAAGAACATTACGACCTCGTATTATAAAACTAAGTGGGGGAGCTGCTGTGGTCAGCACACGTGCACCTCCAGACACCCCAGAGAGGTGTTACGGTGAAAAATGTTTCTCAGCATTTCTACTTAAGCTGTCAGGATCAAGTTAGCTTAACCCTGCAGAGAATCAGCATCCTGACAGAGATTGGCAACACCGAGAAACATTTGATTTGTTTTATCTCTTATAAAAAACAGATTATTCCAAAACCAAGTAAAGTTGCATCTCATGAATGTCTCCTGATTAGAATTCACCAAAGTAACTTTATAAGACATCTGCTGATACTGACTAGACACTGAATATTTTTTTTCTTTTAAATAATGTTTTGAAAGCAGTGAGTGGTCCTTTGGGATGTCTGACTAAGCGTAAATTGAGGGAGGTGGATGAAGAAAGAGCTGACACAGCAACATATGTGCTATCACAGTAACTCAATAAAAAAATCAGTGGGAAAGGAGAATACAGGGACCGTGATCAAAGATGTTAGGAGCATGTCTGCAATTCAAAAGGGCCTTTTTAAACGTTGTCAAATACAACATTTTTAAAATCCACCTTGAAAATACTGGATTCAGTGGAAGGTGAACTTCATAAAACCATCTATGGCACTGATCATCAACTGGCAGCCCAAGGGCCAAATCAGGCCTCCCAAGGCTTCCTGTTCAGAGGATCCCAGGAGATCATTACGTTCAGAGAAGGAGGAAAAAAGGATGTTGTGGTTTTAAGAGTATCTTTTGGCTTTAAATGTCTGCAGCTGTTAAATCCACCCAAAAACAATTAATGTTCAAATATTATTAGAATGACTTAACATTTGATCCACTTGTAAAGAAATTCACTTGTCAGACATTATTGGTAAATATTGAAAATAAAAAGAGTCAAGACTGGCAGAAATGTTGCAAAAATTGGCTAGATAAAGTGGTGAAAAGGGGTTAGAGAGTGGCAAAGATGGGTAATAAGTGTAAAAATGGGTTGTGGAGTGATACAAAGGGACAAAGGTTTGCAGAAAAAGTGGTGAAAAGAGGTTAAAATTTGGCAAAAATTGGTAAAAGAGGAAAAACGGGGGGAGAAGTGTAAAAAAAAATCAGTTGAAAGTAGCAAAAATGGTGCAAAAAAGTAAAGAAAAGGGGGCAAACATAGATGAAAAGTGGCAAAAATGGATATAAGAGTGATACAAAGGGGATAAAACATGCAGGACAATGGTTTTAAAGGGGTTAAAAATGAAAAAAAATGGTTTAAACAGGCAGAAAGTATCAAAAATGGGTTAAAAGTTGAAAAACTATAGAAAAAATAGCCTGGTTAAGTATTGGAAAGGGTTAAAGAGTGGTGCAATAATTGGCAAGCAAGTTGCATAAAGGGGTTAGAGAGTGGCAAAGATGGGTAATAAGTGTAAAAATGGGTTGTGGAGTGGGACAAAGGGACAAAGGTTTGCAGAAAAAGTGGTGAAAAGAGGTTAAAATTTGGCAAAGATTGGTAAAAGAGAATAAAAGAGGTAAAACGATCAAAAATGGGTTAAAAGTGACAAAAATTGTGCAATAAAGTAATGAAAAGGGGGTTAAATGGGCAAAAATAGATGAAGAGTGGCAAAAATGGATATAAGAGTGGCACAAAAGGCATAAACATGCAGGAAAGTGGTTTACATTCTCTTGCATTCTCCTGGATTTTCAGGGGCCCAGCCATTTCTGTGCACAGGCATGTCCCCTTGTGGCCTGCTGCATTTTAGATAATAGGGACAGACCTCACTGCAATGCCTAAAAACTTTCTGTGTTTTGAAAAGAAATGCAAGTAATAATACAATAATATGTTAATCAGACCAAAATATTTATCTCAGTGTTGTCAAGCTCAGCCATGTTTGTTAAAAACTGTCAAAATCCCAGATGTGGGAGAAGGAAGCTGTGATTGGAGTTTATACGAGTTTATTGAGTATACTCTCTACATTAACACATTCAGAGACACACGACTAGGCAATCATTCGCATCAGATGTGAACACATTGGCGATCGGGGCATGATGTGACATGAACAGATATCATTAGCAAATGTTTATCTATTGTGTCCAATAAATTCAACACTTGCATCATACCTAAAATAAATCAATCATGCCTAGAATCAAATAAGACATTTTTATTGGGCAGATGAAGTAACCTCTTGGGCAAACTCTGATCTGTCTTCATGGTCAAACACAAGACAAAACGTTGGCATAGTGCGAGCGTACGCCAAACTATGTAGAAAACACTGGTTGCAATTTTAGCGGTCAGCTAAATTGTGATTGCTATAATCCATGTGCAAACATTCATCGCACTTTCCCCATATTGCATAAAATCTGATTTTAAGAAAGGCAACTTAAACATGAGAAAACATCATAACAAATGCATCTAAAAACCACACAAATTGGGTGTACAATCAAATTCAGAAGGGTGGAACAGTAAGATATCAAGTCACTTGCAATCCATACTAAGGTGCTAAAAGTTAAAGCATGTAAACTTTTCAGAGCTTCACATTAGTTGCAGCACACTGTGACAGAAACAGATAGGTTTAAAAACAGCAACAAGCTCGAGGTTCACTGACCCTCAGAATGTCTTCACTAAACCTCACAAGGTGGAAAATCAGTGCATCTGCCAGACATAGTAAGAAAATAAATAAAACTGAGCAATAAAACTAAATTCAGCATCCTTGAAACATCTGTGTGGGCCAGCTGAGAGGGACAGAAGGTGGAAAGCAAACACATGTCTGTGAATCCACGTGCATCTGTTGTTTAGACACCACCACCCACGCTAGACCGCTCAGTTTTCACTGCTTACTGTTTTCTTATCCTGCACACAAGGAAAAAATATCCAAAAATATCAGGTAGGAACAAATTGTGTCTCAGATGAATCATTAGCATTATAAAAGTGAAGAAACACTAAATCACAATAATACAAGTACAGCCTAAACAATCCACCTTCTTGTAAAGTATCTATTTATTGGGTTAAAATGACCTTTGATTAATAAATAAATGGATTGCTGTAATAAATCACCACATTTTCTTCTTAGTAGCTACAGAGGTAGAGCTTTGTTGCAAATGTTTTATCTACAGTGGATGTGGTCTGGGTCATGAAATAATCTGAGGAGGTGTAAAAAAGAGCGGAAAAGCAGAGAAGAAAGAAATAAGGGATATATTTGTACTTTTGATTTCTTACACAGAAACCACCACAGCCTTTCTAATTGTAGAACTTGCAGAGGCATATAACCTTCAGGCTGTTGGTTTTGTCATGTTTTATGTTACAATTTAGAGGAAAAGAAACCTCAATGCTCTGAAATTGTACTCATGAATTTGAAAGCCTTCATACAGTTGGAATTTTAGTTAAGAAGCTTATTTTCATGTCATACAATTTAGTCATATAAAGTGACTGACCGTATTCAACAGAGGTCCAGCCAAATGGTGCTAGTAGTCTTACAATTTGTGAAATGTAGATCACCTGAGTACTGTGAATGTGTCTTAAGTGATTGTAGTATGAAGACACCTGTCTGAAGATCCACTCACTAGTTACTCAGTATTCATTGCCACCATCATCATCGAGAAATGGAAGGCATATGGGATTGAGTAAATCTGTCTACATCAGGCCGTCCTCACAAACTAAGTGACTGTGCAAGAAGGAGACTGGTGAGAGAGGCCACCAAAACACCTATGATGCTGTGGTATGGTGACGGTGGCAGCATCATGCTGAGGGGATGCTTCTCGACAGCCAGTGCTGGAAGGCTTGTAAAGGTAGAGGGTAAAATGAATGTAGCAAAATATTGTAGGCTTGGGAGAAGATTTCTTTTCCAGCAAGACAATGACCCAAGGAATTTGCAGCTGGGCTGGAAAAGGACTGTTTAAGCCTGGTCCCATTTCAGCCTGACAGGGCTTGAGCAGTATAGTACAGTTTTTTTCTTTTTTTTGTCAATAAAGCTAAATAATGTTAACTGTGATTGATTTATAAAGACCATAGTTCTCTGGGTGGGGAGAGTGTTTTTGACCCAAGTGAAGGAGTTTAAGTACCTTGGGGTCTTGTATGGGACCACGAGATCAACAGTTGGATCAGTGCAGCATCTGCTGTATTGCAAACGTTGCACCCCACCATCGTGGTGAAGAGGGAGCTGAGCCAGAAGACAAAACTCAATTTACCGGTCGATCTTTGTCCCAACCCTCACCTGTAGTCAGAAACTCTGGGTGGTGACCGAAAAAAGATCACAGGCTCAAGCGATTAAAATGAAATCCTCAGGAGGGCGGCTGGGCTCAGCCTTAGAGATAGGGTGAGGAGCTTGGACATCCGGAAGGATCTTGAGGTAGAGGTGCTGCTTCTTCGCATCAAAAGGAGCCTGTCTGGGTTGACGTGCTTGGCCTGCTGCCACCATGACCTGACCCCAGATAAGTGGAAGAAGATGGATGGATGGATGAATTGGTGGATTGATGGACAGATGATGGATATAGCGATATAGCGCATTTTCTTCAATTCTAATCTAGTACTAAATTCCAGAATTAAGTTTTAAATCTTGGCTTCCTCAGTTCTCAGCCTTGATTAAATCATACAAATATGCATTCAGTCGGGGTTTTATTTGAAATGAAATAATAGCTCATCCATACAGAAACAGAAGAAATGCAAAGCAGCACTCTGAGACTTAACCAAAATTCCTTTGACTTACTTGTCTTACACTGCTAAACATTTCACCCTGGCGTGCAATTGGATCACAGCTTGATATATTTTTTGGCCATTAAACTGTACATGCAGCAACAATCTGAGTCTAATATGAGATATGTCTGCACGGTGTTATTCTCCATGAGCTCCAGAGTCGACCTTCCCTTGGCTTCATCAATCACGCCTGCGACAGTGAATGGCAGAATAATATTGTTGCTGGTGGTTGATTGGGACGTCTCCCCTGTGACTGTGTGTATTATGGGAGATAGATGGAGAAGATGAATGTGTGTATTATGATAATGTGCATGAGCACTCATCATTATAGGGTCATGACAGTGTCCATACATCCTCTTTGTATTTGTGTTAGTGCAGCAGATCTTCAGTGCACGCTACGTGTGCACACATCCACAGTGTCAGCGTGCTTTAACTCCTTGGCGCCTGGGTCTTCCTGTAGGGCTGGTGCCGGGCTGCGCACTGCTGGACAAGCTCTTCCCGTTAAGGGCCCTGTGGTTACGGAGGGACCATGTGCCCATTCACCACTGTTTGTTTTCTATGTCATTATGAGTCCAGCACTCCTGCGCTGACCGGCCCCATCGAAATAGTCTCCTTTGTTAGGCTCACTCTCTCCCCCGTCATGGAACCATATAAAAACATTTGGCTAGATACACTTAGGTGTGCTTGGAGGTGTGTGACCCAACCTCGCATACACTCCCCTGACTCCTCTAATCCACATACATGCATGTCTACACAAGCACAAATACTCACACAGCTCTCCATTCATCCTAACTCTCATAGTGTTTCTTTACTTAACATTTAAGATCCTGAAATAGGAATGTTCTTGAATTGAAACTCTTTCTACAAGGCAGCACTGACTGAAAATGCAGATATCTTTCTGCTCCTGCGCTGCATTCTGGGTTATTTTATTTTGGCAGCCCCGTGCCATCTCCTGTGCACAGAAAACCATTAGAAAAATGAGTTTATTTGATTATGATGCGGCGGCATGCAGGACACTTAGGACAGGAGATATTTTGTCTATTTTGCACCCTTGGCAGCATCCCCCTGCCAATGCTTTTCCCCTCTGTGAAATCTGAGTGTTGTTTTTGAGCGAAAAACCATCCAAACTGAGTACGTAAATCTGGGCAATGTTGTGCTCAGGATATGAGATGGGGACCTAGGGGTAGACACTCGTAATTACACAGATCCTGACAAATAGCAGGTAGGTGGAGGAGCACTTTGGTTTGAGTTTGCAGGTGGAAATAGGCAATAATATCTCCTAAAGCTGCAAGTGGAAAAAGAATAAACCCCCACAAACATGTGCTCTGTGGTCTAGATGGACCAACGTGTGCATACTGCATGGAGGAACTAAAAAAGAAAACATTACAGGTTGAGGTAACGTGTCAGAACGCATGACGTGGAAAGTTAAGAAACTGAGAAGATAGAAGGTGTGGCATTCCTATTTTTGTTTGCTAAAAAAAAAAAGCTGCCATAAGAGCTTCACAATATGAAAGAGAAATGTGCAATGTCTTTGGCGATTAGACCCCATTGTGATTTCTTCATGTACTTTAAGGGGTAGTGAACCAAACAGTCCTGCCGTTCTGTGAAAGAGGGAATGACAAATTTAGAATATGACATTAAAAAAACCAATACAATAAAACAGTCGAATTAGCTTCTTTGAGGAGTCTACAGCTGGTTATTAGACTGGAATTAATACTAAACACGTTAAGACATGGACTATAAAAGCAAACAAGACCATCGGTAAGAAACCAACGAACTTAAAGATAACTTATAGATTTGTTGTGAGTAATATGATTGACAATCAAAGGACTGGGAGACTAGAGACAAGGAGATCCAATCAATCCAATTAATCAGTATTCCTGGCCACCATTGCACCATGAAGTCAAAAGAACACTCCAAGCAAGTATTTGTCTTTTCTTTCAAAACCCAGAGAATGGATCCTCACCAATTGTGATTTAGTAACACTAAATTCACTAGTATTCACTAATATGACACTTTTTAACCCCTTTTCACTACTTCATTTGACCATTTCTGCAACATTTTTGCCACTCTTAACCAATTTTTGTTCATTTTTGCCATTCTTTAACCCCTTTTTACCACTTTTCCTGCATGTTTTTTTTCCCTTTTGTGCCACTCTTTTATAATTTTTTGCCAGTTTTTAACCCATTTTTGAACCTTTTTGCCGCTTATTTTTCTCTTCTACCAAATTTTGCCACAATTGAACCTCTTTTAACTACTTTCCCTGCCAGTTGTTGTCTCTTTTGGGGCTTTTCCACTCTGGCTTTGGCTGAGCCAAACCAAGCCATGCTGATTTGCATTTCCATCACCAGTTTGGCTGCACTGAGCCGCGCTCAAAGCAGGCCAGCCCTACCTTCAGGCGCACTGTGCTGACGTCAAAGCACTTCGCGGGGTCCGATTTGCTGGGGGGATTTACCCCCTCTGCTACTGATAACCCCTCCATGATAACTTTTCACCCCATGGGGAGATGGGGGAGACACGTTTTATCCCTGCCTCTGCTCCAGCAGTCCTCAATTCTGTTACAGCGGTGTCAGCATTCACTGTATGACTTAAATATTTATGACACAAAACCAAAGCTTGAGATTTTTGTGCATACAAGGGTCTGATATTTGCGTACGGCTTCTCACACTAACTTCTGCACCTTGGGCCGCTAGTTGGGGATCAGTGCAGTAGAATATCTGTAGAGAGTTAAACATGTTAATTAGAGGAAAAAACATTTTTTCAGTCCATTAAAACACACACAGATGCATTAGATGCATTTTTTTGCTGTTTTTCCTCCATCAGTCACCTTCCTCTATCAGCCTCATCTCTGTTTGACATCAGCTGGAAGGTTTCAGCTCAGTAGCTGCTTAGTAGCAAGCAGCTGGACTGGGCAGAGAGGACAGGTGCTTCACATCACGGACTACACACACGAACACGTGCATCACTACACACACACACAATAAAGTAAACAAACATGCACGACAATCTCAGGCAGACAGCAAGGCAGCAACAGCGCTGCGGTCGCCACACACACTGGACTTAGAGAACAGAAATATGAATAAACATGCTCATATTCTACATGACACACAAACACACACATGCTTACACTAACCCTAATTTAACCACAAGTGTGCCCTAACATACTCCACCCAGGACAGACTCATTGTCCCTGGCAGCATTCACTGTTTCAAAGTTTTCCTCCAAAAAAATAACATCCACTCGATATCCACCAATTACAAAAGCCACATAATTGTAATAATCACAGACTCCGGGGATAAATCAAGAGATCTGCAAATTAAAAACCCAAAGACTCCATCTCAATGACAAAAATGAACCACATTTCTATGAGAAATCAATTAAAACTCAATCAGGATTGAAGACACACTAAGGAGCCGCTGGCTTCAGTACGTCACCAGAAGCCATAAACTCACCGCAGGCTGAGGGACTCCAGCTTGTGGTTCCTGTAGTGTATATTGGTTAGCTTGAGTGTGTGTCACTAGTGTCACTTTGATTTGCCTCTCTCCAATAATCTCATCATGTTTTCCATAAAGATCAGCACATCAGCCTGACATATAAATATACAAGACAGTGGGAGGCTTGCTACAAACACATTCAGAAGGGGGACACTCTGGGTTTTTGTTGGTCATTATTTTTGTATGAAGGCTGAGGATGCAGCTTCTGTTACAGTCGGGGGCTTTTCTTTAAGCAGGGACTGGTAAGACAGGTTTGCTTCCATTACTAGATTTAACTCAGTTAAGTAAGTGGGTTGTTAGGTATTGCATCTTTTTTATTACATCAGTATGGACTTTTGATCCAAGTTGGTGAAATAGTAATGAACCAGTGGCGGTTTTAGGATTAAGCCTTTAGGGACACTGCTCCTTGAAAAATTGTGACAACCACTCATTTCACAAACAACAAGAAACATTTCCTACATATCAAGAGTTTTATAATCAACTATAATCAAAATACAAAGTTGTAAGATGAGCATCAATCCAGAAAATATTTTGTAAAGAAATGAATTATGGAATATTCTGTTTTATATTTACCATAATTTATACAGGCATTTACTTATCATAGTGAGTAGGTCTCACTGTTAGTGAGATGGAATCACCTGAGTGCTGTTAATGTTGTTTAAAGACACCTGTGTCTGGAAGGTCCAGTCACTGGATTATCAGTATTCATGGCAACCATTACACCATAGAGACAAAAGAACACTCCAAGCAACTCAGAGAAAAGCTTATTGAAAAGTATGAGTCATGGGGATTGATACAAAAAGGCTCTGAACGTCCCTCAGAGTTCAGTTAAATCGATCATCAAGAAATGGAAGGCACATGGCACATGTGTAACTCTGCCTAGAATGGGCCACTTAGAGAGATCATTTACGATTGGCTGGACCTCTGTTGAATTAGGTCAGTCATGTTAAAGGGGGTTGAATTTTTTTTATTTTTTATTCAGTGACATTACTGTTAGAGATCTGTTTTGCCTTTGATATTACTTACTTTTTAACTTATATATGCTCCCACTCCAAGATGTCATTAATATCATACCACTCATATGCTGATGAAACACAACTGTACATTTCTATTTCTTCTGTTGATTTTAGTTCCGTGAATAAAATTTTACATTGCATACAATTTCCTAAAACTTAACCCAGATAAAACTGAAACACTAATTGTTGGCCCCAAAAAACAAAGAACACAACTTCAGTTGCATCTTGATTCAATATCCATGAAATATAGTGAGCACATCAGAAATCTAGTCATCATTTTGGACTCAGAACTCAACTTTGACCAACCATATATCCAGTATCACTAAAACCTCATTCTATCATTTGAAAAACACCTCCAAAGTCAAATCATTCATCACCCAAAATGATGCAGAAAAATTAATCCATGCATTTGTCCCCACTGGGTTAGATTACTGTAATGCACTATATGCTGGACTACCAAAACAATCACTAAGTAAACTACAGTTAACTCAAAACATAGTTGCCAGAGTCCTGGCACGCACCAGAAAATATGATCAGATCACTCTCTCAGAACACTCCACTGGCTCCCCATACAATTCAGAATCATTTTAAAAATCCTGCTACTACTCCCTAAAGCTCTCCATGGTTCAGCCCCTGAATACATTTCTGACCTGCTCACAGTTTATAACCCGACCCGACCCTTCAGGTCCTCAGGTGAAGGTCTTTTAGCAATACCTAGAATCAGAACGAAGGCTGCTGAGGGGACCTTCAGTTACTTTGGTCCTTTTCTGCAGACCTGAGGTCTATCACCACTATATCTTTATTCAAAAGTAAACTAAAAACACATCTATTCTCCAAAGCATATGAATAATTTCTGTGTGTTTAAGTCTTGTCTCTGATGTGATTATTCACAAGCCTTCCAAAGGGTTTTCATGATTGTGGAAATAGTTGTTGATGTCTTTAAACCCTCCTTGTAAAGCACATTGAGCTTTCCTGTAATGAAATGTGCTATATAAATAAATTTGCTTGCTTGCTTGCTGTATGTACATGTCAAATTACATCTCCATAATGTATAATGGGGCTGGCTGCCCAGCAGAATCCCCACAGCATGATGCTGCCACCACTGTGCTTCACAGTGGGGTGTGTTTATGGTGAGGTTTAGCGTTTGGTGTCCACAGTGAAAAAAGCACCATTCTGACTCATCAGACCAAAGAACTTTCTCCCACTTGACCATGGAGTCTCATGCCTTTTGGGGATTTTTAGTCAAGATGTAATGAGTTTCCTCCAACAGTGGTTTTCTCTTTGCTACTCTCCCATAAATCTTTGACTGGTGAAGAGCACACAACAACAGGCTGAATTCTCTGTTTTATTATTCATTATTGCAGACTCAGAGCAGGCAGTGGTGTGATATCACATATAAAACGTACTTGAATAAATCAGTTTTAATTCTAATCTTAGAGGCAGTACAAAAAAAGAGAGGAAAAAATGTAGTACCTTGAACTTTACATTCATTTGCTCACCTCAAACTTAATAATTACATTTTTTGCAATGAAAATAGGAAACATGATCCAAAACTCTCCCAGCCCAGCGTTCCTGTAAACAAACATCATGTGGCAGTCCTGTTAAATGATGTGGGCAGGAATGATGAAACGCTTGACCCCTCTTTCCCAACAGTGGTGTTAAACAGGGCAGCTGCTCCAACACACATCCTCTGGATGCAATTAGAAATGTTTAAGAAGAAAATAAAAAACAAATTAAGAGCACTTGATGGGGGCTAATTTTTTTCACCAGAGAAATATTTTCACAAAAAAATCACACGACCCCTTCTTGTTTGGTTTGCCGTGGTTGTATTTACCCAAAATAAGAGCTAGGTGATAATTGATTATTCCATGAAGTTTTGCAAAATATAATTACTGTCATACTATATTTCCATGTAGCCTGACATAGCAGCATGCTGTGGTTTCTGCCCGTGAACCCCCTTATTTGGTTTGGTGCTGTGTTTAGCACATTTCCATGTAAATATCCTTCAACTGTTTCAGATCAGAGTTTGGAGTTTAATTTATGCTTGCCTTATATAATTAGGGTTAAAAATTTAACAGCTTTGCAAGCCAATATGTCAAAACTTTACCGCCCTATATCTAAGCACAGCAGGCTGATAGTTTATTACCCACTTACTGAGCTGTAATTGGTCACGTTTGAACGCTTTCTTCATATGGTCAATTTCTAGTAAAAGGAAGAAAAGATGCTGAAAATATTTGAATGCTTTCCATGAGCCCTGGTGTGTAATCAGTTTAACTGACTCAGTTGTTATTTACATTTTCATATCACACACAGTAGTTATTGTTTTCTTCCCTCCCACATGTTTATTCTTCCAATTTATATTTCTAAAAGCGTCAAACTGTAGCTGTAAATTATAAAACTGTATTTGCTTGTCCAGCAAGTCATTTTTCATGGCTGCAGTTCTGCATCAGATGGATTGTACATGATTCATTGATTAACTGTGTCGATATCTCAAAAACAAAATGATATGACCTTTCAGTATCAGGACTGTGAATAATGGTGGAAATTAAATGCCTGCAGCAAAAAGTGTTTTTACAAATTCTGACCTGTTTTAGTCATTGGTTCGTTATTTTTTTAAACGTCACATATTATGCAAATACACTTTCTCAGGCTTTTCTAGCAAAAATATGTGCCTGGCCTGTCCACAATCCCCCCAAGGATCAGAAAAATGCTTATTTTCAGTCTATTTATTCTTCTGCTGCTTTACTTTTTGTTTATTAGGTACTGTAACCAAGGCCGACCATAAGATGAAGGCGAGAGCTTCCTGGGCCCTGCCAAATTTGAAGCCCATGGAGGTCAGCAAAATCTTGATCCACTGTAAAGCTGTGGTAACTATATTTGATGGGTTTTTTACCTGAATAATAACCACCTTTATCAAAGTAACACATTTTTTAATGCTGTTGTATATAACCAGCTTCAAAATGTAGACACTTATCTTAAAATGGGTTAAAAGATATAAAATGGGTTTAAATTGGCAAAAATGAGTAAACAAACATGCAACAAAAGTTGCAAAAATGGCTTAAAATGGTTTAAACAGGCAGAAAAAAAAGGTGAAAAGGGGTGACAAATTGCAAAAAGAATTGCAAGAAAGCGTGAAATGCACATAAAGTTGTGAAAAATTGGTATAAAAGTAGTGGCAAAAATGGGTTAACAGGCAAATGGGCAGAAAAAGTGGTGTAAAGGGTTCAAAAAGTGGATAAACGGCTTAATCATGGTGGATTGGGAAAAAAAATGGTTTAAATTGGCAAAAACTGGTTAAACTTGGAAAGAGGACAGGCAAACATTAGGCAGAAAATAAAAAAATTTGGTTAATAGAAGCAAAATGGGTCAAAGGTGGCAACAACAGCAGGAAAAGTGGTGAAAAGCAGTTAAAAAGTGGCAAAAATGTGTTTAAAAAAGGGGCAATTGAGTAAACAGGGCACAACACTGATGAAAAGTGGCTAATGAAAGCAGCTAATTCTATCTGAAAAAGTGATTAAAAGAGGTTAAAAAATGGCTCAAATAAATATTGTCAACATCAGACCCAATAATAGCTTTAAACACCTTTTAGCTCAAAAATGAAGTCAATGTTAGCTAGGATAGCTGGTAAAAAATGCTACTGATCCAACACGCATTGATATTGTCAATAAATCACAACTGGGGATGACCTATTCTCTTTATTTGTCAGGGGCACAGCCAAATCTGTGGGCAGGCCTGACTGTAACACTGCAATTTCCCAGTTTTGGATCAGTAAATTCCAGTATTTTACTATAGTTATTGATAGTAATAATGATAGAAATTATTGATAATAATATTAATCCTATTGTTTTCATAGTTGTCTGTGTATTTGGGCTGTTGCGTACTAAATTACTGAACTTTCATTTGTAAACTAAGAAGATAATGCTAGCACTTTTAAGAAATATATTCAATTGAAGCAGTTTTCCTGGTTGCATAAAGGTCAGTTGGATGAAATTAAAATACATCTGGTTCACCATATCATACTGAAAGGTTTCTGTGACAGCCAAAACAACATTTTCAGTAAAACAGGGGAATGTTTTGCCCTTAATCAGCCACTGAGTACACAGATGAAGATGTACTCTCACACAGAGTACACACACTATGCCTGTAGAGACTGTCAGTCACTGAGGCTAACCACAGACTGATCACAGGGCTTTCTGTCTGTGTCGTTTCGACGTGTTACATATTTGAGGAGGTGCATGTTGACTTTCAGTGCAGAGATAAGGGTTGCATGGACCTGCAGCACATACTACAGCGAAGCTTCGTCAGAGAAATGTGAAACAGGCTTAAATGATTATTAGATAAAACTTGAGTTTTTTGAGTGTGTTTTAAATTAATGCTTTCTTTCAGCACTCAGAGGATTTCTTTTTTGATATATACGTATCCATAATCAGATTTTTCAAGATTAATAAAATAGAGTGACAAAGCAAAAAAGACAAGGCCTTTTTTTTTTGCATGGTTCCCGTAAATTTGACATCAAACCCTAAACCGTTTTAAAGTTCCAAAAACAATACTGTATATACAGTAGAATATATTATTTTTGCTCTTTCAGTCCAGCTCAGCAGTAGGTGTAAGTGAGCTCCTCAGAACTTTGGAAACTAATCCCCCCACCGACCCCAGAGTCCACACCACAGTCTTCACTAATCATTCCAACATTTCCAGCTTATTAAGTAAGACAATACATTAATTGCAATGGCATGCCGAGGCCTCCTGCTATGCAACGTTACCCTCTCCGGTCTGCCACCGAAACCCAGCGGGCTCATGGCTGGAGCTGACTCAGAGAGTTCACGGCTCACACTCTGCGTGCCGTGCAACTTCTCAGCAGATTAGAGACGTCCGCTGTGCATTCCTGGCCTAATGATTAAATATCAGCCCGTTTATTGTGAGTGTCACTGATTGTGGCCTTGAGATGTGGCTTTTGGCAGGCTGTACTCAGGATGCCACTGTAGAGATCTTTTCTCATCCCTGCCAGCAAAGAGATGTTCACACTGGGATTTAGTGAGTGTAGGGGATAATATTTTTAGAATACAAGTTGCTTTTATTTCTTTCTCTCTGACCTCAGAATTTATCATGTGGTGCTAAAACTAATTGGATATTACAAAACAGCACTTTCATGAATATATATGGTATTGTAGAGGTATAAAAATATCATCCAGTAGCAAAATTTATTGGATTTATTTGCTGTTTTTAAATGATATTTTACTGTTTCGTAAACACAGTTGAAATTTTAAGATTTTACGACTAAAATTCTTACCTCCCAGAGTTTAACTCTTTTCCCTTGACTGACAGGAGATACAGTATCCTTTAAAACCAATTTCTTTAATATATATATTTACTCCTAAATCTTTTTTGTGTTCTCTCAGCTTGTTTCTATATTGGCGGCAGTGCCAGACATATTTTGATTAAATGGTCCCCTCTGGCTCGTAGTTTAGCCCGAGGTATTGAGTTTCACCTAAAATTAGCCATCAGACTCAATTTATTACCTCAATTGAGAGGCTCGAAAAGTGCCTGTAACAGCGCCCCGGCTAACATGGACTAACCTTGGCCAAGCCATATAATGTTGCATTTTAATTCAGCTGCAGGACTTGCCAGCGAGGCCAAGCCCATTATAAGTTACACCTTTTTTTTAACTCCAGTTTAGAGTGGAGGAGTGTGCGCGAATATTAAACTGGTACAAAAGTGTTAGACAAACACTAAAATCCAAGATAATTTTATTGAGGTAAGAAAACTGCTTTCCCCTGTCAGCCACATGACTTTTTAAACCTATTTTAGGGGGAGCCTGGTGTTATGAAAGTGGGGACATGAGGCACACATGCAAGAATGAATTAAAATCTTTACAGCCACACACGCACAGCCTTGAATGCTATGGAAACACTAAGCAGTGTGACAGTTTTCCAAGTCTTCAGCACAGCCTTCTAATGCAAGGATCAAATGAGTTTCAGAACATCCAGACAGAAGCAGAGTAAGCAGCGGGGAAGCCTGTGAAATGTCAGCAGCTCCACAGTAATATCAGCCACAACAGTCTGAAAGAGTGCCACAAATGTGCTGCAACTATGTGTCAGAAGGAATGTAAGGAGTTTATCAGAGCTGCTCAGTTGTGACAGAGCTTACACGGCTCCCTGTAGACTCCCATCTATGCTAATATGATAGTAGTAGATAGTGCATTTAAATTTGTAAGTTTTCAGAATCAAAATCAGCTTTAGTGGCCAGGTATACTTACACAGCAAGTAATTTGACTCAGGTTGGCTTTGCTCTCTATGTACAGGTAATAAACATTAAATATAAAAAATAAAACTGAGAAGTATGACAAATTAAGATTTAAATATCATTTAAATTATCATTTTTATTATTATTATTATTATTATTATTATTATTAATAAAAGATTTAAATATCTTGAGCATGTACAAGTCTGTGTGCATAAGTAGTATGTTTGGAAGATGTACAAAGGGCACAAGAATGCTGAATGCTGATAAAATAAGCAAGTTGTGGGAGGATTTAGAGGAGGAATTTAAGATACTTTACAGTAATTTGTGAAAAAAATGCATAAAAGGTCAGGCATTTTACCACAGAGAACTTTGCTACAGTATTTGACCTACAGTGAAGGTACTGTATGTGTGTGAAAATAAAATGTAATTTTCTGAGACACGCCATCAGCTCTGACTCGACTGTGACTGTTGAGTGGTCATCAAAATAACTCTGCAACTGTTGAGTGGTCATCAAGGTAACTCTGCGACTGTTGAGTGGTCGTCAAGGGAACTCTGTGACTGTTGAGTGGTCGTCAAGGTAACTCTGCGACTGCTGAGTGGTCGTCAGAGTAACTTTCTGACTATTGAGTGGTCGTCAAGCTAACTGTGACTGTTGAGTGGTCGTCAGAGTAACTTTCTGACTATTGAGTGGTCGTCAAGGTAACTCTGTGACCGTTGAGTGGTCGTCAAGGTAACTGCGACTGCTGAGTGGTCATCAGAGTAACTTTCTGACTATTGAGTGGTCATCATGGTAACTCTGTGACTGTTGAGTGGTAGTCAGAGTTACTTTGTGACTGTTGAGTGGTCGTCAAGGTAACTCTGTGACTGTTGAGTGGTCATCAATGTAACTGTTACTGTTGAGTAGTAGTCACAGTAACTATGACTAACAAGTGGTCGTCAAGGTAACTCTGTGACTGTTGAGTGGTCGTCAGAGTGACTCTGTGACTGTTGAGTCTATGTCAGAGTTACTCTGGCAAATCTAATCTCCAACATCACCCATTTAGAGCCTGGTATACAGCACTGACAAGCAGTTTTTTTTTTAACATTGCACAAAAGCCATAGTTTCCTCGCAAATCTAAAAACAGCTGCTAAGGAAACAACAAGCATCATCTGGAGGCAAAAGTTACAACAGTTCAATGTATTTGTATTGGTAGAATCACATAATATATAATGTTATTCCAAAGTTAAAACTAAAAACAATAATTATATGAACTATTTAAAACTTTAAAGTTACTAAAAAGTCAGAAAACAAAGATATCAGGAATTAGTGCATGCCCAGTTATGACAATAGAAGTGTCCATATCTCAAGAGGGAGTCTTTGGTGGAGCAAACAGATTCATGTCTAGAGGGACGAAACCAGGCAGTGAGTTTCATGTATTTATTGTTGATTATGCCCCATGAGACGCAAGAAGAGCTTTGAAAACAAATTCAGTTCCAGAGTGGTTTTGCCTTCTGTGAAAAATCACTGCTTTAAACTTTTAAAAAAAAAAAAAAAAAAAAAAAAAAACAAAGCGAAACAAAACAACAACAACAACAAAAAAAACCCCACTATTCTGTCATTCACTACTTTTGTTTGCTTGATCATAATTACACAACTTGGTTTTGGGTTTGATGGACAGCTTTGTTAAACAGCTGCAAAGAGAGAGCTCTGAATTCATTTAGCTATGCAGAATAATAAGCTTGGATTTTGAGCGTGGGCACCGTGGGGGAGACAGAGTTTTCAATGGCAACAAGGTTATCAAGAGGCGTAAAGTCATTTAAAGCTTGTTGACAGCTTTCCTCAATAAGGTTGATCCTAGTAACTTATTTCAGAGCTAATCAGATGCAAATTTAAGTTTGGATTAATCAAAGTGCCTAAAAAGCAGAAACACAGTAAAACATCCAAATTGAGCATGATTATTATCTCATGATTAAAACAATGCCAGATGTTTCCGGTTGAGCTTTATGGCAGAGTTGCATTGGCTGTTAATGGGAGCGACAGTCTAAGCTAGTGGCAGGCAGCTGCTTCAACTAATTTGATCAGCACTGCAGGTATGAATTTATCAAATCATATAGAGTCAATAAACTGACTAACTGAGCCGCCAACCAGTGAGAGCACAGACATTTTGGGCCTTATTCACGAAAGGTGTGGCTGCAAAACCTGTGCAAATGATAGAAAAAGGAGGGCATCCACATAAATTTCACTGCCAAGCAGACAGCATCCTGGGTGTACCTGTTAAATTTGCATTGATTTGATTTAGGGGAATATTGAAAGACTTAACCAAGTGCAGAAAAATATGGTGCATCATGACTCACTGACTTTCAGGACCGCAGACAGCTTTACTTCTAGTAGCATGAATACAGTAGGCCAACCAGAAGGGTCTATATTCTCTGGTTTGGACTTAATGTCTGGGGTGTCAGATTGTAGATTATAGTTCATGTGGGTCTTTGGCATTGAGATGGCAGTGATTATTACTTTGAATTTGTGTGTGTGCATGCAATCATGAAAGTCTTATTGGAAAGTCTTACCTCTGAGACCAACATTGTCATTTACGACAAGAAGAGACACAGGTTACAAAAAGTTAAGTAACTTTTGAACCATAAATCATAGCCACTACTACTTCTTCTTGCAGCTTCTCATTTTGCCACTCTATTGATGCTATCTTGGGGTTTTTCTTGTGAGCCTGAAGCTTGGTTGGCTTTCTGGGACATTTAAAGATTAATCCACACTAGTTACTCTAATATCATTTCTGCTGCTAGCTTAGCAATAGCCGCCATATTGTTTTGTCACATGGGCTGTGACAACCAATGGCGGGCTGTTCTTTCGTCGTGTCATGCTTAATTAAATCATGCATGTCTGATTGAGAAGATCCTGGAGATGGCCTGAGTAGCCCATAATGGAGAGAAAGAGAGACAGAGAGCCCGTGATGCGGCCCTCTGTGTCATTGCAGACAGGGACCCAGGAACTGCTTTGAATAATGGCACAAATACAGCCAACACGAAGAAGCATTAAGACTTTTCTGTCGGGTTATGTCAGCAACAGCACCTGTGCAGATGGGTGCTGGGTTTAGGGTGATATTTTGATTGTTTTCCTTCAGTTGTTTTGATTATTTTAAATTTAAATTCAAAGTTATTTTACTTGGGAACTGTAAGTTATGTTTACTGAAGGTGTTGATTTTATTACCCTCACTCGTGGCTTTCCTGTTTTCCCCTCTCCTCTTCCCTCTCCTGGTTTTTCTCCCCTTTCCTTTCCATTTTTCCTGCCCCTCATCTCTCTCTACTTCTCCTATCTACATCCAAGGACTTCCCTCTCTACAGCCTATTCTTAGCTTAAGCTGTGGCCGCTGCAGTAATATTTTTAAAGATTATTATAGTATTCACTAACCCTTTTTTCCCCCAGGCGCCCTTCCAGAGTTTCTTTTTCTCCCTCCTTCCTAACCCTCCCTCCCTCCTTTGCAAGTCTTTCTTTTTCCTCCTCTTCTACCTTTCTCTCGACACCGATCTTTGGTTGTAAAATAATAGAGCATCAGCCAGCAATAATTTGCAGTCCAAACAGAGCCGACGCTGGCTGACGTTTATTGAAACCTCATCCCCCCTCGAGCCGGTTTCCCTTTCCCTACCCACTCCGTCGCTGCATGTTTGTACAGACAGGGCCTGAGTCGTGGCCACTGCTTTTAATAATGAGGTCTACGGCCGGCCTTTGCTTTGGCTAGGCAGGGGGAGAACAGGAGGAGAAGGTGGGCTGCTTTCATTGGCTCTCATTAATCCAGAATGGCAGTCAGTGGTGAGGAGATGCAGACACTCAGATGGATGGAGGCAGACAGACCAGTACAGGTAATGTGGCTTCAAACTGGATCAGTCTGGATCGGTCTAAAGGGCAGTTCCAACACTCATCAGAAAACTGCTAACACCACACAATCAAAGTTAATGGCTATTGTAGCACAGACCAGTTTGATTTGTTTAAAAATATGTTGATATGAGAGAGTTTTGGCTGGAAGATGGAGCAGGTTGTCCTCTATTAGGTAGGGTTGGTGGTCTTATCCCTGGTTCCTACTATCCACACTTTGGAGTGACACGGCTCCTGCAAGAATGAACGTTGGGTGCAAGGTCCATAAATGAGATTAATCAGTATCCATGGCTACCATTACACCATAAAGAACATCCCCCGGAGTTCAATTTAACCCATTATCAAGAAATGTAAGGAATATTGCACATGTGTAAATCTGCCTGGATCAGGCCATCCTCATAAATCCAGTGAGAGACTCTATGTACAACATCTGTTTCCTGTGTTCGTCACCAGTCAAAGCTTTATGGGAAAGAGGCATAAGGCAAAAGCAACTGTTGAAGAAAATCAATATTAAATCTTACCTAGTGTTTGCCTAAAGGCATGTGGGAGACTCCATGGCCAAGTGGAAGAAATTTTGATGACATCAAAAGGGCGCTCTTTGACCTATGTTTGTGGACACCAAACGCTGCACATCACCACAAACACACCATCCCCACTGTAAAGCACGGTGGTGGCAGCATCATGCTGTGGGGATGCTTCCCGGCACTGGAAGGCTAGAGGGTAGAGGGTAAAATGAATGTAGCAAAATGTAGGAAAACCCTGAAAGACGAACCTTTTTAGTGTGCTGAAGAACTACCGCCTGGGAGAAAATGTATCTTCCATCAAGACAATGACCCGAAGCATACAGAAAAAGCTGCACAAAAATGGTTTAAAGACAACAAGGTGAATGTTCTTGTTTGGCAGGGTTAAAGTCAACTTCAATCCAATAGAGAATTTTTGGCTGGACTTGAAAAGGGCTGCTCACACCTGATTCCTGATTTTCTAGGAACTGTAGTTTAACCTGTAGTTGTATAGTGCAAATTTTTTACACTTTACAAAGAAGCCAGATAAGTAAAGACATGCACATTTCTTTAAAACAGATTTGATTTGGGTAGATTGCTCCAGTCTGGAAGTGCTTTTAATTGAAAGGACTTTCCTCAGTTTCTCTCAATAAAGGCAAATATCTGTGTTGTAAATTGTACTGTTATCCAAGAAATGCTATAAAATAAATTTTCAAATGCATTTGAAAATAAATAGCAGCTGGTGATTATAACCCAGGTGTTAACAAGTTTAGATTACCAAATATCAGTAAGATAAGCTGTATATCAATAATTTATGCTGGTTCAGCATTTCTCTGAATCAGCCTTGGTCCTGTACTGCAACTGCTACTGTTACTGTACTGGCCTCCTGATGGCTATCAATCAGGTCCATGCTCCAACTCTCCAGGTATCCTCCAAGCTGCCCCCTCAACGATGCACATAGTTGCCCCTCTGAGTCTCAGTCCTTGGCAACCAGTGGAACCCAGCGGAACCAGTGGAAAAGTGTATCAGATGCTTGTAAAGGGTCAGCTGTCATTCCTGTATCAGGCAGCTGACCCTTCCCATTCTTGCTCTCCTGAGCACACCAGCATTAAACGAATGGTCTTGCAATTGAAGAGCTTGTGGGCAAAGACGCACCCCTGCGTTACCCCAGAATCAACTGGGAAGAAGTCAGAAGTGGAGCCACCACACTTCACAGCACTCTCTGTACCAGAGTGTAGGGTAGGCATCAGCTGGACGAGCAAATGTGGGATCCTGCGGAGCTCAAAAATCCCCCAAAAAAGAGGACATCTCTGCTCACCGAGTCAAACGTCTTCCTGAAGTCAACACAGGCTGCATGCAACCCTCGATTACATCCTCAAAGGCCTGAACATCTAATGGGGTCTTAAAGTGGTAAAAGACTACACACTCCTGTTAACAGCTTAATAAGGAGTAGAGATAACTTTAACTTCTTATACTTGTATAGAGTGGTTAAGGCTGAGGGGGTTCCCTGGCTGTTAGACAGGTAGGGAGAGAGAAAAGAGTAAATGTAGGCAGACAGACAGGTGGTTCTCTGCGAAATAAAACCCTAATCTTCTCCTCAGAGTCTAAAGCCCCACTTACTGGAACTCCTGCAGATTCCTCTGGTCAGCGGTCAGCTAAGACAAACTAATCATCACTTTCTATGGACTGAGGTCTGACCACAACGCTGCCCAGGACAAGGCCTAGCAGACTGAAAAACACAGCCCTGGTTCATTTTCCACCTTCGTCACCATTGTTAACTCCAGCCAAACCCGTCTTAAAACAATACTGAATCAATAATTGAAAATGAGCAGTAAGTCACATGTCCTTGTCGTGATGCGGGTGCACAAACTGTTGCAACTGCATCCTTTAAGGTGGAGTTTTAATTAAATAAATGTTTGGCATGCCAAGCGACTTCAGCCGCAGACATGGAAATAAATCCATACATTTCAGCAGACACAAAGTGGTAGAGAGGTGGGCTTGTGTTTCCTTCTACAGGGTTTCTGTAGCCAAAAACAATCTCAAGGAGCACAGCTGAATGTTTTCATTGTGTTTTCTTCTGCTGAATTGGGCACAGGAGTGGGTTTCTGCTGCTCAGGGCCAGCGGAGGCTGGTTCTCTGACTTACACCCACACACTTGATATATAAAAAGATGATACACATTACCAGACCCAGGCCTGCACAGTGCTTCGTGCCAGGATAAATTGTTTTCAGTGGATAAATCAATAATGGTCACCTGCCATACCAGCTACTAACACTTTTGGTTGGAAGGATCTGTTTAGTTTACTTAGATCCTATTTTACCTTTTCTCTGCACTCCCTCGCTCTGACTGTGCACAATTCAAACTAAGAAAAAGTTATGACTGTGTCAGGTACATTGGTGCTCACTATCATGCTTTACTTGGAATGGCAGCATTAGAATTTAACATTTACTTCTGAAATTAAATAAAAACAAAACATCACAATCCTCTTTGAAAAGGAGACTTAAACTTATAAAACAGGTGCATCTCAAAAGATTAGAATATCATGTGAAGGTTGATTTTCAGCTGTGATTAACTTCAAAATGTAACTTTTTATAAATTATAGATTCTTCTCATACACTGTGAAATGTTTTAATTTTAATGATTATGGCTTACAGCTCACAAAAATTTAAAGTTCCCTCTTTGAAAATATTAGAATATTGTGGAAAAGTCCAATGTGCAAAAGTTTCCTGAGCCTTTATTCCTTCACTTGTTCACACATAACCACATGGGAAGACTGCTGCAACAAATTCAAGCTTATTCCATAAATAAGACCATGTCTAATGAAAACAATTCAATTATTTCTGGAGTAATTTATCCATATTAGCATGAATCTGAATATGGTGGTGGAACAAGCTTTAAGCTATAAAGGAGGCAGCTGGGGTGGCGGAGGTAAGGCTGGCTACCAGCTGATCGCAGTAAGGGTATGACTTTTGTGAAGTAATGCTAGGTTTTATTTATTTTTAGATGGAATGAGCTTACTATTTTTGCTCTTATTGCAAATGTGATGTCATTTGCTTTGTTTAAGGGAGTTATCATTGTTATGTCACTTATTTTGATTAAGAAAAACATACATAAAACACAAAAAGGAGGATTTTTGTAAACCATTATAAAAAAATGACACTTGAATGTTTGCATAATGTGCATAAAACCTCTGCCACTGCAAAAATTGATTTATGAAACTGGTATTTTGACACATTTTAAGTTAAAGAAATATTGCAACTTTTGTGATCTAATTTGCGATTAACTGCTGAGCCTTAGTTGCTGGTTCAGGTTCTGGTCGGACTATATCTGGCCTGATAGCTAGTGAGGTACCAGGTACTTCCTAAGATCTGCTGAAGTGCCCTTGAGCACTTCCCTGAAAAGCTCTCAGCTCTCTCTTGTATGAGATATATCTAGAATATACGGAAGTTTCATTTCTTGAATTAAACCACAGAAAAACTTTTCATGACATTATAATTCTTTGAGATGCAGCTGTTGGGCGATGTAAAAAGAAACATCAATACATGTTTCGAATTTTGAATTTAAGGCTAGAAAATGTGTTGTTATTGGTTGCATAATAACTCAAATCATGTCACCAGTCATGGCAGTATATGTACATCATAGTTGTTATACCTCAATGCAGATTCTGTCATTCTGACTTGAACAGTCTTAAAGAAACTGGAACAATGGCTCTTTTCAAGAATCTCAATCTCACTTCCTTAGTCCATTTCTAGGGACAGAAAGGGGTCAGGGGTTTTCTATAATGTGACAGGGGAAGGGTGGCCCAGCGGTGCCCTGGAAGATCACTCACACTCCTCATGATGAAAAGATACTCTTCATACTGAGTCCACATCTGAAGACTCGCGGAGAGAATTTTTGGTGCTTTGCAATCACACCAGTTTGACATGAGCTAAAGCTTTTAATCTACGTACATTAATAAAGTGTCCTGTCTGATTTCCCCGTTTCACTGGTGATCGAGAGAAGGAGACGAAGAACAGCCAAGAGGAAAATCAGCTGCAGCTCTGTATTAGCTGAATAGCATTAAAGATGGCAGGAACTTCCTATTCGCGAGTGTGCACACTGGTTGTTATACAGTATGTGTTGAAAAAGAGAAACATATTGGAGATGTAGTGTTGCTAATCAGAGCAACTAATATGTGTAGTAGGCTTGTGTTTCCCCAGGAAGTAAAAAAACTGAACTCAACTAACAAACCAGCAGTAAAAACTAAGCTCAAATTGAATTTAATGGCGGCAACATGGCAGGGACAGGGCCATGTTTACCATCGTGTAAGCATCCTACCTATTGGTGAAAGGCCTAAACTGCACTCAGACTCTCCTATTGTGAAGCCATGCTGTTGTGATGGACATGGTATGTGGGTTAGAATTGTCTTGCTAAAACAGTCAAGGTCTTCACTGAAAGACGTTGTCTGGATGGGAGCATTATGTTGCTCTGAAAGCTCTGTATACTTTCAGTATTGATAGTGCCTTTCCAGATGCGTAAGCTGCCCATGCTAGGCACTAATGCAACCCCACACCATCATAGACACAGGCTTTTCAACTGTCTGATGAAAAGCTGGATGGTCTCTCTCCTTTTTAGTCCACAGAACACTACAAGCGAAGGTTTCCCAGAAAAAAAATAAAAAATCTTATTTATTTGATTGGTTCATCTGACCACAGAACAGTTTTCCATTTTGGTTTTGCCTTACCCTTTCCAGGATACAGCTTTCACTTCCATAAGTGGATGGCATGTTGATGGACAATGGTTTCTGGAAGTGTCCCTAAGCCCATTCAGTGATTTCAAGTACAGAATCATGCTTGTTCTAATTAAGGATGAGTATCGAAATCTGGTACCAACATGACACCGGTACCAAAACATCCAATACCTTCTGTACCAAATGAAATTTCAGTTTTCAGTGCATCATTTTGGTACCCTACCACCCTGATATGACTCTGCCACTCTAAAAGAAGGGCACAAAATGTGTTATGTTTGAGTTACACCTCTACTTATATGTTGAATTGGCATCTTTTTAAGATAGTTCTTTGAATCAGTTATGATTATAGGACAGCTTTTGCTCACCCACTGCTTTCCACTATACGTGTTTTCTTCTTAAGCCACCATTCAGGTACAGAGATCATTTAAAAAGTAATGATTTAGCAATGGTATTGGAAATAAAACAATCAATAGCCAACTCTAACTGCAGTGCATTCAATAATGACCTTTGACCTTGTCCCTTGCATGCAGAGATTTCTCCAGGTACTCTGAATCTTTTGATGATATTATGCACTGTAGACAGTGAGATATTCAAAGTTGGAAATTGTTCCTTTTTTATGTTATTCTAACAAAGGTGCTGACATAAGCTTATCCAATCTTCAGAGCATCAGGTTGATGACTTGGCTGTAAGAAGTAGAACAGCAGTGATGTTGTAAAGTGTTTCTTTACATTGCTTAGATTGTCAGCAGGTGAAAAACTGACAGTGCATGAGGCAGCAAGCATGAAACTCCACTATAAACTTACTCAAAAACTCTATGTGCTACATTCTAGATGGTTAAAACATCATAAGCAATGAC
The DNA here is from genome assembly GCF_018320785.1 of Cheilinus undulatus. Lineage (NCBI taxonomy): Eukaryota > Metazoa > Chordata > Actinopteri > Labriformes > Labridae > Cheilinus > Cheilinus undulatus. The sequence goes on along the minus strand of NC_054884.1, from coordinate 10,055,264 downwards.
TTTTAGACAGAAAATGAGCATGTGGACATTTTTCTAATTCCTCCAGATCAAGCAGATTGAATTGGTCATAGTGAGTGAAACAGAAAAATGTATCGAGGGGGTATAAGGGAAGTTGAAACAAGCGGTAGTTTTGGGAGTTGGAGAGAGGAAAGGTGGAGAAAGGTGGGAGGGGGCCTAGACAGAGAGAGAGAGATGGATGAACCCAATTATCCCCTTATTTTCCTTCACAGCACTGAGCCTCAGTCAAAGCAGAGCACAGAAAAAGAAAAGGAAAATAATAGAAATGTGTCGAATGATGGAGGGAGATAATTAAAAAGGCCTGCATTTCTGCAGCCGTCGATTGTGGTGTAATTAACCCATTACAGTTCCCCCTCTAATTTTTCTCCCTGTAATGATTACAATAAGTGTGAGGGTGAGGGCTCTGGCAGGGGAGCGTTTACATGCACACTCCATTTTGTTCACTCAGACATGTCACAGTGATCATTAATCATGGGCTGTTTTTTAACTTCCAACGCTAGGACTGGGCAGGCGGAGCTTTGGGCTTGTTAGCAGGAAGTAATAAAGAATGACCCGACGTTTAGTGGTCATTTCTATGTAGCAGAAGTACGCCACTTTAATGAAATATATACTCTGGGGTATCTTGACAAGCACATTGTTGTTTCCTTGATCAAATAGAAAAAGTCATAAATAATAAACCATGTTTGTGGTACAAATAATAAACAATACATTTTGATATTTCAACAAAATTTCCAAATTCATGTAACTCAGCTGAAATATATTGTGGCACATGGATATGGATATTTTTAATGAAATTCATTCATAAAAATGTAATATTTTTCAACCACTTTCATAATGTACAGGTGTATCTCAATAAATTGGAATGTCATGGAAAAAAGTAAAACTCTTTTTACACAGATTTATCACACAGATTTAAATAATCTGAGTGTTTTAATATTTTAATTGTGATAAGTAGGGTTTTTAATTAATAAAAACCCTAAATTCAGTATCTCAAAAATTTGAATATTACATAAGACTGATAAAAAAATGGGTTTTTGATACAGAATTGTTGAACCTCTGAAAAGTATGTTAATCTTTATACTCTCAATACTTGGTTGGGGCTCCTTTTGCATGAATTACTGCATCAATGTAGTGTGGCATGGAGGCGATCAGCCTGTGGCACCGTGGAGGTGTTATGGAAGGTCAGTTGGCAACAGTAGAGCTTTTTGGAGAGGCAGAGCCTCTCAGAAAAGAAAGGCAGAGATTCACCAATCTGAAAAAAGTGTAACAGTTCCAGAAAAATGTTGCTCAATGTTAGATTTTGAAGGCTTTGAACATCCCACCATCTACAGTAATTTCATCAAAAGGTTCAGAGAATCTGGAGGAATATCTGTGCACAAGAGACAAAACAAAAAGATAATATTGTGGGATCTTTAGGCCCTCAGGGGGCATGGCATGAAAAACAGGCATGATCCTGCACTGGAAATCCCTGCATGGGCTCAGGAATGCTTCTAGAAATGATTGACTGTTAACACAGATCGCCATGCCGTCCACAAGCTACAGCTGTATCATGAACAGAAGAAGCCATGTGTGAACTCCAGAAAGGCTCTGGGCCAAAGCTCATAGAATTTGTTAAAACTTTATTTAACCAAGAGGTCCTCAGTGAGATTAAAGATCCCTTTGCCAAGAGTGTCCTGGCTAAGACAAGTACTAGCATGGTTAACTAAATGGACTGAGGCAAAATGGAAAACTGTTCTGTGGTCAGAAGAATGAAAATTTCAAATAATTTTTGAAAACCATGGACAGGAGAGGGACCACCCATCAAAAACAGTTCAGAGTCTGCATCTCTGATGGTATGGGGTCCCATTTGTGCCAATGGCTGAATGAGATGCTATCAATTCTGAAAAGTAGATAGAAGTTTTAGAGGCCCCCATATGCCCTAATCCAGACAAAGTCTCTTTCAGGGAAGGCTTGCATATTCCAGCAAGACAATTCCAAACCACATACCGCATCCATCACAACAGCATGGCTTCACAGTACAGGTTTTCAGATGCTGAACTGGCCTGTCTACAGTCTAGACCTTTCACCAATAGAAAACATCACAAAGTGAAAAAAGAATCCAGCAAAGAAGACCCAGCTAGAATCCTACATCAGGCAAAAATGGGACAACATTCCTCTCTTAAAACACTGCAGCTGGTTTCCTCACTTCCAAGACATTTACAGAAAAGAAGAGGGAATGCTACACAGTGGGAATCATGGCCCTGACCAAGCTTTTTTTGTGATGTGTTGCTGCCATCAAATTCAAAATGAGGTTAAATATTTTTCCTAAAAAGGTAAAGTATCTCATTTTAAATACCTGATGTGTTGTTTATGCTCTATGGTAATAAAATATGGGTTTATTTGCTTTTATTTACATTTTACACAGAGCCCCTACTTTTTTGGAATTGGGGTTTGAAATAAAAACTTTTGCATGTCACAAAACACTGCTTTTACACAGCTGTTCAGAACCTTGGAAGTTAAAGTTTAAAGAAATGCTGGTTCTGTAGTGATTTTCTGGTCAGCGGCGTGCTTTTGTTTGGTGAACATTTGTCACTGCCATTGGTCCGCCCACCGCACAGTTTGGGATCCTTGTTTTTGTAAGATAACATTATTTTTCTTCATTAAAAAAGGAGCAAAGTTATGGCTGCAACCCAACACCATCTTTTCACTCTCAATCCTCCCTCAGCTGCTAACAAATGCAGACTTTTCTTCAGGATTTACGTACATGAAGAGACTAGAATTCAAACAGCCCACGACGTAACAAGCACAGTGGCATTCATTTCTGCCATTATAAATCTTTGCTGATCCTCTCCCAAACTCCATGTCTGCAAAGTATGTTATCGTTCCAGCATCAGTTTATTTTCTTTAATTTTTACTCCTGCTTTTGTTCAATTGTTCTTGGATTGAGGGCTTCAAACAACTATTGAAGGTAAGGAAACTCACCATATGTATAACCACAACACTGTTTTGTAGATAGTATGCTCTAACTGTCTCATAGGGTGAATTCATATTTAAAGAACATTATGATAATGTTGTAAAAGTATGACAAATATTGAGAATAATGTAAGCATTGGTCCAAAGGAAGAGAGACAGTAGAGAAGAAAGGAGATGAGTTAAAGCTGAGAGACACTAGAAGAGGAGAATGGGGCTCTTGGGAGAAGCCAGAGGAAGGTCACAGACACCGAGCAGACATGGTGTTACAGCCAACAGAAGTAGAAAGTCTCACTGGGGGAAGAAGACTAAAACAGATTAGATTCTTCTGCTTTTCTCCTCCTGCAGTCTAACCTGTTTCACAGATGCTGGAAGACACATGACTAAAGTCACAGTGAATGAGGTCATAGTCAAAACAGGCATGTGATAAACCTTTAGCTGTTGCTACTGTTTGTAACCGCAGAATGAAATAGTCTGTGGATTAATAATGTTCATGTATTTTAAGACCTTTAGGAATCTTTTTTCTTTCAGTGTGACTGTCATCTCTAAGAACTATCCCAGTTTCTAAAAAATTTTGTTTAAGTACTCAAAATATTTTGTCCTCTTCTCAGGAAGACTGTGACTCAGTTTAGTACTGGTCGTCTTTTGACTGCTCCTGTAATCATCCGTTGATATGTCCAAGGGCAGGACACTTAAGCCCCAATTTCTCCCACTGTTGCATCAGTGGTGTATGAGTGTGTATGAATGGGAGATTTAATACTGAGGGACATTTGACATAGCAACCTTTGCCATCAGAGTATGAAAATAGAGTGAATGGGCGTTAATTAGGACTGGGTTGCAATACAGAAATACTGCATCCTGAAGTATAAAGAATAACCTTGGTATTGCTTGATTACCATCTTGATGATGAAGCTGCATAATGAACATATGTTTATAATAATTGCGTTAAAAATATGTGTCCACATCCACCAGCCAGAGCTGTGCAGTACAACATATATATGGCAGAAAATTGGTCTGTGCTACAAGGTTATTGCATCTCATTGCACCAGTGTGACAACTTGAAATGAATTTGTTGCGCTTATGTTTTTGATGCGATGATCGCAGGCTTTTTAGTCACTTTTCAAAAACTTTGACTAATCCACATCAGTGTCTCCCTGCAGCCATAGTGATGTAAATCAGTCATCCACTCCTTAGTGTTTCATTTCACTTTAATAAAACTCACATACAGCTCAGTGGACAAGTCAAAAGTCATCTGAACCATTTGTTATCAAACATTTACCTTTTTACTGTTCACTAATTTTCTTTCCGGTCCATGACAAGTTCCTTTTTCCATAGATACATTCATGTTAAAATCAAAAGCAGGTGTGTATCCACACAGGAAGCCTCTTATCCTTAGTTAAAGACAGTAGAAAAATTCAACATGACACAAACTAGTTTTAAATGCAAAATAGTTGAATTCTTTAATGCGATACATAGGCTGTGATTAATCCTGAGATTAATTGTGATAAAAAATTTTAATGTTTTGACAATCAACTAAAATTCTCCTCTTAAGGCTTCAGACTCCATGTTTGAGACTAGTGTCCACTCTTGTGGCTCATCATAAATTCAAGCTGATAACAGTCCCTCACATCATGCGTAACTCGAGGTGTCTGGAGCGTGAGCAGCTACTTCTGTCACAATGATGAGGATGTCACCTGCTGCAGGTGATAGACATAGCCTGCACAAGGAATGCCTCAAACCTCAAGTGTTTTTTTTAAGGCCTGTGGGCTAGACGATGTTAAATATGAGCATCATCATACTTCCTCTGTTCACCTCTGTTTCACCTCTCTGTGTCTCACTTCGTTATTATGCACTAGGGATGAGTATAAAGGCATATCATCAAGTTGAGCAGTTTTAGTGGTGTAACAGAAATCGATGTATTGTGTTTAAAGACCGTCATAGCACCAGTGCTACAGGTAAAAATGTTATTGCACAGCCTTGTTTGGTTTGCAGCCACGATGTTTTAAAGATAACGCACCATGAAACATCAGGAAGTGAGGCATTGCCAACTTAATTTGCCAGTTTTAGGCAAAACATTATTCCCTCTGTCATTTTCGTAACTGTTGTTAGGCCCATACTACACCCTGTGTTTCTACAGCAACAGTTGAAATGCAGATGTTAGATTTGAAGTGGTTGTTTAGTCTCTGCAAAGTAAAATTAATATGTTTTCTGTAAGTTTAGTAATTCAAGCAATTCACACTCATTATTGTACATCCTAAAAAACCTAATTGCTCTTTAACGCTCAAACATCAGCTTCCACAATCAAAGTATGGCACAATAAAGCATCTGTGTGTGTGATGTATGTGTGTGTGTGAGACAGCTTGTCCCACAGAACCACTCTAACACTTGTTATTGAGGGAGACAACTTCCCCGGGACAACAGTCACATGTGATTGTGCTGATCAAACCGGGCCTCGAGAGCTGCTGTCGCCATTAGCTGGACAGCTGTGATTAATGCCCGTGAACCTGCGACCTCAACCCCTGAGGTGTTTGCTGTATGACCTGTTCCCAGCCTTTATCATTGATGGGTCTGAATCCCAATACACACCAAGGAACGTTTAATTTTTGTTTTTCTGAATGAGATGCTGGAAAAATAAATCTGTTCAGCAAAGCTTCCTCTGCTAACTAGGTTGGGAAATTGCCATGAGGATTTCACACTTTAAATCTCTGTCTCTATTCTACTCAATTTAGCCATCGACAAAACCTCCTCTGTTGTTTGATTGTAAGGTAAAACTGAAGGAAAATCCACTTATGTTGGAAGTCATAATGTGCTATGGGTTGTAAGTACAATTCTAGAGTTTTGGAACCCATTGGCCCTGAAACTAGTATGTTTGATTTTATTTGCTGCCTTCAAGGATAGGTTCCCAAGAATGACATTCACCTAAAGTCACTATTATAAACAAACTAAATGACAAAGCATGACAAGAAAGTTCCCTCGTTGTTTGGTTCTAATGTTGAAAGTATTTATTTATGACTCTTTTTTCCCTTTTCCTTTCCAATTTTGCCTATGGTTGATGACTTTTTCAACAATTTGTGGGCATTTTTGCCACTTTTGCACCCATTTTCATCACATTTTCTCTCCAATTTTTGCCACTTTTAAAGCATTTTTGCCACTTTAAACCAATTTCTGCCACTTCCTAATCCAGTTTCACCACCTTTTATACCCATTCACTCCTATTTTAAGCCATTTTTCTCACTTTTTTTTTTTTTAAGATTTATTTTTGGACCTTTTCATGCCTTTATTTGATAGAGGAAGGACAGTGGATAGACTCGGAAATGGGGAAGAGAGTGGGAAGAGACATGCGGTAAAGGGCCACAGGCCGGATTCGAGCCCGGGCCGCCCGCGTACATGGGTAGCGCCTTAAACCACTCAACCATCTGTGCTCCCCATTTTCCTCACTTTTAAACCCATTCCACTACTTTATCTGTCTATCTTTTTGCCACTTTTAAACCAATTCTTGCAACTTTTTACCATTGATGCCTCTATTTACCCATTATTCCAACTATTAACCCATTCTCACCAGTTTTCACACCTATCTTTGCCAATTTTAGCCAAATTTCACAATTAGTTATGCTCGTATTTGCCTGTTTCTGCATATTTTCCTGCCTCAACCCATTGTTGCCATTTAAACCAGATTTATTTAACTGTTTTATCCCATTTCACCATGTTTGCAATCCATTTGCCACTTTAAACCAGTTTCTGACACTTTTTAATCCATTTTACAACCCTTTCTGCCAAGGTCTGCCCCTTACAAGCCAATATTGCCACTGTCAACCCCTTTAACCACTTTTTTTATGCCCATTTTTGCCACTTTTCCCCTATTTTTTCCTACTTTTATCTAAGATTTGCCATTTCTGCTACTTTTAAAATCTCATTTCACCACCCTCTCTGCTATGTTTTTGCAATTCTGATTCTGTTTTTCAGATAAGGGATTTACATTTGTAAGATATCTTATAATTGTTGCTTTACTTAGAGTAGTTAACATTCAGGTAAAAATATTGAGCATGGGTATCAGAGTTTAACTTTACAATGGACCATGGTTTTGCTGGCATGAGCCCCCAGTTAGGCTGGGCCTCAGAGAGCCCTCCCCTTTATCCCCCCTTATGGGCAGCCTTGGTTAGCATTAGCATCATTAGAATATTACTAGTCACAACATTTGAATGGACAAACAAAAACATTTATTGGTTGTATGCAATCATGTGATCCTGAATGTCCATTGGGGGTCAGGAAGTGGGGACAGCCATTTGAAATGGATAGGAACTCAGGAAAGTTAGTACTTTGCATCTTTGAATGGACTTCTACGCTGCAGTTGTAATTCGAAAATTTCTACATACATTGGATACAATCCTTACACTTAAAAAATTGTTTTTTATCATAGTTAAGAGGGGTGGCCTGGTGTGGAGGTGATCAGTATCACAAATACTCCTGCAGACCTCTTAGTGTTTAGCATTGTCTAGCTAGATGAAGAGAGAGTCTAGAGGGGACAATACTGAGCTAAGAGGCTAGTTGGGATCCTATTATGAAAAAATCCTCATTTTGTCACAAACATACTTTTGATTTAAATGGTGATGTGCTCTCAACCAAATAAACCTTGTAGGGTAAGGGAGAGATTGACACCGAGCCGTTCACCAACAAGCCTGTACTACAAAATGGCTCTTGTATGTTAGCTGATGTAGCAACTCCTGCTTGTTGGCCACTTTCCTTTACCTCAACTATTTTTTACTTAATCCACATTTAAAAAAACAGACTGGAGCAAAATGAAGAGCTGTTTGGGAGCCATACAACCAGCTCCATTGAGCTAAGTCAAATGATCTGCATCTCAACAAAGAGATGGGTTTCTAGTCACAACGAGCAAGGCTGGAGGTTGGTGAGATGGACCATGGCTGAGGAAACATGGGAAACTTAGAGTTTAATCTGCTAAACCATGACGAAACCAAATTATACATGACTGTTACATGACAACACTCATCCAGGCTTTATATGGTAGATTTTATCATTCTCAGTGGGTCTTTAAAAAAAAAAAAAAAAAAAAAAAAGATGTTTGCCAAAATATTTCAGAACTTTTTGGCCTCAAAGGTTGCTTAAAAATTAATAGCGTTTATATTTTTTCACTTTAAATATTTGGCATAGTTGTATGACGTGATGACGGAACAGCCTGCCATTGGTTGTCACATCACAAAACATTGTGGGATACATAATGGTATCTAGCATTAGCCGCTAGCAGCAGACACAGCTAAAAAACTGATTTAAAAAAAAAAGGATAAAAGACAGTAAACAATGGATTTACTTGTGTGGAATTAATCTTCAAATTACCCCGAAATTCAGCCAAGTTTCAGGCTCGCTAGAGAAGCCTCTGTACAGAATTCAAAACCATAAATAGCGTCATTTAAACAATACGTACAATTGCTGGCCTTAAAAAAAGGGGTGACAACTGTGGTTCAAATGTTAGTCTATTCATCTTTTTCAAACCAATGTTACTTCTTGTTGTAAACGACGTCCATGTCAGAGCAAAGACAATCTTAACACCCAGAAATCAGAAGTATATGCCCAATTTTTTTCCTTATTTCACTGAAACAAAATAATTTGAATTGTTCATTCTTTCAGTTTATGAGCTGATTTACAAATATGGAGTTTTTTTTCAAAGGTGAATTTCACCTGTTCAGGTTTTACCAACAGTATTATAACTAGGTAGAAAAGGACAATCAATCATTAAAGTGTTTAAGTCAACTATAAATGTAACCATAGATAGAAATTCTGCATGTTACCTCTTGAACTCCATATAGAAATTTTTCATCTTTCATAACATTTTACTTTTTCATTGGTGAAATTCTGGATCTTCTTTCCCTCTTTAGCTCTTTTCCTGGACTGAGGTGGGATTCTTTGGATGGCGTGTGCACCCCTAAACCAAGCTTGTTTATTTTGCCCCGAGTCAGCCTGCTTGGGAAAATATTTTCCCCCAATCTCCAAAATGGTATCTGCGTTGCCATGGACAGGAGGCAGGGTCCTGGCAGAGTAAACATCAACACCCGGAGCTGTAGGCCTCAGCTGTTTGGCTAAGCAAGCTTTTCTGGGAGTTGAGAGTGAGGGGGGACCTGCAGGAGCCCTGCAGAGTGACGGGCAAACACAGGTAAACACTGACCCCCTTCCTCAGGGTCGGCCCCAGGGACTCAGTCAAGTGTCTGTTAGGCTAAGTGAAGGTGAAGCACGTCACCGTCAGTTCAGCTCAATCAATGCCTTGTTTGGAGAGTCGCTGAAGCCCCATGGTTCAGGAGTTCATTAGCATGCGAGCCTGAGCTTGGTCTGAGGAATTGTCATGTCCACATAGTTCCAGGGATTCACTTTTAAATGTTCCTATTGCTCTATCAGGTGTTTTGTTTTCCTTTATCTCTTGAAATATTGTTTTAATGCGTTTTAAAGCACCCAATGACCAGGTTTAAGACTTCTAGTCTAGGATACACAAATAAAATAAGATTGCATGACTCAGTAGTCTGTTTTATAATATAAATGAATGACATGCAATATTCTGTGATAGTAAAATTGCATTCCAACAAATTTATTTGGCACCTGACAATGTTGGCATAATGCCGAGCAACCAGGACTGTGACTTTGCACATTTGAAGACATGCAATGTAGACAAAAGTATTTGGCCGCACTTGTTAATTGTTGGACTCGTGTTTCAGTCAGACCACAGGTGTATAAAATCAAGCACCTAGCCATGCTGTGTCCATCTGCAAACTTTGAAATACAAACTGGGTCAATTTGAAGAGCTCAGTGACTTCAAGTGTGGCGCTGAGAAGGAGACCACCTTTGCAATAAGACTGTTTGTGAAATTTTATCCTTGCTGGATATTCCCCAATCAGCTGTAAGTGATAAGATTAGAAAGAGGAAGCATTATACACACACATAATGTGTTCACACCAGACACCAACAATTTGCATGTATGAGAATGTGCAAATATAGGGCATTTACTCACTATTTTTATTATTTGCATCAAATTGCATGTATGCAAGTGCTCAAAAGATGCAAGAAGGGAGGGCTTCTTTCTCCCACATCTGGCTTTTTAGTCATTTGTCAACAAACATGGCTGAGCCTGACTGCACTGAGAGGATTGCTGCTTTGTGTCTGCCGTAAAAATCCCAAAACCGACAGAGATGCTGCAGTGTCTGGGTCCAAACTTAGCTTGCCTGACGGGGTTATGCTAACCCTGGCAATACTAACCATGGTGTCAACCTTCCATAGACAAATGAATGCAATTTAACTTCCTCACTCACCAAACGGGCTCCTAACTATGCTGGTGGAACAGCCAACTTGTGCCATATCACTGAGGGCAGCCACAAACAGACACCACAAGTTTTTCTTCCATTTTCAGGTTGAACGAACCTCCTCCCACCCAAATTAGTTCTTCAGAGACCCTTGGTGAATAATGTGAAATCACTGGAGGTTCTTCACGCTTATTGGCCATTGCAGCACAAGTGATGCACTTGAATTCACCTCATTTGGGCAAATTACCTGCTTAATTCACTCAATTCATGGCGTTCATGCCACCTGAGATGAACTTGCATCTACTTACATCTTTACACACTGACTTGACTTTACATGCATTTAACTTGCATGAATAATTTTACTTGCATCTGATGTGAATTCAGTCAACAAGACCAATGTCAAGTATTGGATGGAGTGGCGTAAAGCACACTGTGCAAGTGGACTATGGAGCAGTGGAAACGTGTTCTGTGGAGTGATAAACCATGCTTCTCTGTTTGGAAGTCAGATGGGTGAGTCTGGGTTCGGTAGATACAGGGGGAATGTAACCAGCCTGACAGCATTATGCCAACTGTGAAGTTTGGTGGAGGAGGGATAGTGGCATGGAGCTGTTTTTCAGGGTTTTGACTAGACCTCTTACCTCCAGTGATGGCCAAACTAAGCACTTCAGCATACCAAGACGTTCTGGACAATGCTATGCTTCCAACTTTGTGGCAACAGTTTGGGGAAGACCCTTTTCTTTTCCAACATGACTGTGCCTCAGTGCAAAAGCAAGGACTATAAAGACATGGTTTGATGAGTTCAGTGTGGAAGAACCCCACTGACCACTTTTGGCCAGGGTTTCTTGTCCATGACCAGTGACTGACCTCGTAAACACTGTACAGAATGAATGGGCACAGATCCCCACAAAAAACAGTTCAAAATCTTATGGAAAGCCTTCAAAGAGGAGAAGATGCTGTTATATCTGCACCCTGTCGGCCAAAGACAAGTATAGTCCTTGGGAATGACATTGTCAAGGGGGCATTTTGCTTTCTTCAGTCATTCCCTCATTGTTATGCATCATTGTATGACTGCATTGCTATCTATAGACTATCACAGCATAATTGTATCATGAGATAATTTTTGGTTGGCCATTTATCATATTGTATTTTACAATTTCCCATATCTCTTGAACCACCCTCTGACTCTCACCTGTACTTGTGGCAGAGATTAATCCTCCTTTTTAAGACGTGTGGTACTTAGTGCAGCCTCCAAAGCCAGATATATTGCAGGAGATGAAATAAATCTTCACTGTATAATTAATTAGATGCCGTCTCCAGCCTCTCCCGATACCCTTGTGCTACATCTCATGTACACACACGCAGTGGTTCACACACTTTGGCATATACATACAGTGTGGCATCCCAAGGGCACAGACGAACTGGCCGGGTGCCCAGTAAGACCCTCAAAAGTTCCTTTATAGCACCGTTTGGCATCTCACACCAAGATCAACAGTCCTGCTTTTCACCATGTAGCTGCACAACACACACACACATGCACACACGGAGAGTAACTCAGGAGTCAGTCGGGAGCCAGGGTTGAATAAGCTGCCTCTCTGAAGGAGAGGTAATATCAAAACGTTTGCGTGCAATAAAAGTTTTGCTAGTTTGTTTAATTTCCAGGCGTATTATTGTTTTTCTGTGGATGTTGATGCTATCCAGCTTGGGGCAGTGAGGGATTGGAATAATACACACTGTTTTAATGGATGTGTTTCAGGGCTACCTGGGCACTTGGCATCTGTGCTCTGGACAAAATAAATATATTTATACATATTAAATGGGTGTAAGCTCCTGCACCAAATTCCTCTTTTGGGAGGGCATCATTATAACTCATGGCCTCTTTGGCTTTTTTAATGCAGAGTGAGTAACTGAGTGTCAGAAGCTTTTAGGCAGTGAATGATTGTAACCTTTAGGTCACGATTCCTTGTTTGTTCTAAATAGAAATAAATTGTCTGCAACAGAAAAATCCACAAATGATTTTAAATCAGTGTCAGTGACCTCATCTTTTCCGCTTTTATCCACTTCCACTTACCCCTGGTTTTTATCAATGGGCTCTCCTGAGCTGGTCTTATGAATAGGACTTGCTGTGCAGTTCATTGGCACACACCCGCCAAGTATTTCAAGGGTTTTTATTCCAAAACACTCCACATCCACTATAGTGAAGCATTACCGCAAGTTAACAATTTTTGCAATATACAAAACTGCTCTACAAGCAAAGATGTTCAGATAATGAATGCATTAAATGATTTTCATCCAATTAGCAGGGTTGCTGTGACTAATTATGTCTACTCCAATTACTGCGATTGAGTAGGTTCTTTTGGGTACTTGAATTTTTTGGATTGTACTCTGAAATCAGCACTTTTACTTTTACTGAAGTAAATTTTAACCAGAGTAACTGTGCTTTTATGTCAGTACAATACTCCTTTTCCACCTCTGTTGAATACACAGTAGCACAAAGCAAGTGAATGATTCCACATGACATCCAAAATGAGCAGGAAGACACAACAAATACTGTGTTGATATCTCAGGGTTAGACACTTCAGAGCTGATTTTAACTACTAATGTGTTCTTTTAACTCAATTCTGAATGAAATGGCCTTGGAGCTATTTAACAGCAGTGATCTGTTCATCCCTGTAGAGAGTTCACTGATCTCAGCTTTTACCCATCATGCCCTTGGGCAGATCATTAGATGTGTTTTATATGTGTTTGGATGTTATCTGTTGTACAGCAATCCTTGCTTGGGTTGTTTTGCTCATGTTTCAGGTGGGTTGCTGTTGTTTTTGACGTGAGACACATTTGCACCATGAGTGAAGTTATCCACTGAGTTAGATCTCCTGCTTAACTATATGTAGTGTGGACCATCACAGACTATTCTTAAGTGTTTAATTTGACTCTATAGGAGTTTAATCAACTCTGCCAGTTTTGCTGTGTATTTAACCTTAATATAGAGGTGTGAATTTCCCTGAGCGACTTGGTCAGAGGTCTCTTCTCTTGTTGTTCTTGCCAGTAAGGAAAGATCATATTTTACTGTACAACTTAGTAGCCACTCAACGCAGCTTTGAATTGAACATTTTGTACTTTTACTTGAGTAGATGTATATAGGCCATTGGTCTATAAATCAGATATATATCTAATCGTTTGGAATTCAACTGCAGTGTGAACAGCCAAACAAAAAAATCAGATCTGACCAAAAGATCAGAATTGAGCATCAAGGCCTGTAGTGTGAATGTAGCCTTTGAGGCCCAGTGTGTGGAAGCAATGTGAATATGATGCAATCTCTGTGGTAATGTAAATGTCATCAGCAGGAGAAGAAGGATTATGTCATTTACTGGAAACAAGACGGCACAGGAAACTGAACAATGTGGTTGTACTGTGAATTTGTTGTTAGAAGTGCTCATGAACGCATGGATTCAGCTGACATTCAACCTATTACACTTTTTGGGATGAACTTTTTTTATTTCTTGACCTATGCACCAGATAAAGAACATGTGGCAATAAACAGCAAACAATTATTCAAACAAAGAAGCAGTACAAGACTTGATTGAGTTTTAGCATTCTTAGTTGGTTATGTTTGTTTTATCTGTCTTTTCTGTTTGTTCTAAAAACAAAAGCATATCACATCTACTACAGGCACTTTTGCAGTTAAAAGATTCAATAATGCTAAATCAGAAAGAAATTATTCTTTGGCTACACCACAGTGATCAATCGTGATGATTTTTCACCAGCCAAGCCTTACAGCGTGGCTTGTTGAAGTTACTGCATTGAAAATTTCAGTGTTCACCCCCTTGGATGGTACACCATTAATGCTTTTTAACATTATAACAAACCTCTTTGGTGTCAAAGTGAAAACAGATTTCAACAAGGAATTGTCCATTTAAAAAAAATTAGGGTAAATAAGTGACTGCATAAATATTCAACTCCTTTAAAGTGACTGACCTAATTCAACAGAGGTCCAGCCAGGCAACTCAGAGGAAAGGCCATTAAAAAGTAGAAGTCAAAGGGTGGATACAAAAAAATAAATCAAGGCACTGCACTTCCCCCTGAGGTCAGTTAAATCCATCATCAAGAAATGGAGGGAATATTGCACACAAGTAAGTCTGCCTATCAGGCCATCCTCACAAACTCGAGTGACCGTGCAAGGAGTCAGAGAGGCCGCCAACACGACCATGACTACTCTGAAAGAGTTACAAGCTTCAGCAGCTGAGATGGGAGAGACTCTGCGTACAACAACTGTTGAACAAGTTCCTCACCAGTCAACACTGAGATGGGAGAGTGGCAAAGAGAAAGCCAGTGGTGAAGAAAAGTCAGATTAAAACTCTAGACTAGACTCACCAAAAAGGCATGTTGGAGACGCCATGGTCAAATAGAAGAAAGTTTTTTGGACCAAAATGGTGCTTTTAGACATCAGACAAGACGCTATGTTTGTCAGACACCAACACATCACCACAAACACACCATCCCCACTGTGAAGCATGGCAGTGTGAAGCATCATGCTGTGGGGATGCTTCTCAGCAGCTGGCCCTAGAAGGCTTATAAAAGTAAAGGAGAAAATGAATGTATTACATTAAGGAAAATCCAGGAGGACAATCTTTTTTAGTTTGCAAGAAAACCATGTCTTTGGAGATTTATTTTCCTACAACACAATCACCCAACGCAATCAGCGAAATCTACACAGAAATATTTTAAAGACAGAAGGTCAATTTTCTGTTCTTTAACAGAGACTTGGCTTGAGGTAAAATTGCAGTGTCCAGATGTGCAAGTCTGACTGAGACCTATCCACACAGACTCAGTGCTGTGATTGCAGCCAAAGGTGACTCTATTGAATGCTGACTTGAAGGGGATAAATATTTATGCTGTCCCTTATTTTACATTACATATTTTTATTTAATTGACAACACTTTGTAGAAAACTGTTTTCACTTTGTCATTAAAGAGGTTTTTTTCCTTTTTTTGCCAAAAAATCCAAATCATATTGACTATTATTGATTTAAAAATCAATAAATGGGTAAAACATTCAAGGGGGTGAATACTTTCTCGGCAGTGTAGCACAGGTACAACACAGGTTCCCTTACAGAGGATGCTCATGTTACAGGCTGTACAAATGCAAACATAAACACAGGTACAACACAGGTTCCCTTACAGAGGATGCTCATGTTGCAGGCTGTACAAATGCAAACATAAACTCATCATAAACGGTACTGACACATTACAAAGAGTAATTATAGACAATTTTTAACAAATAAAAGCAAGTGCTATCACCAACACTGCAGCAGAGCCCTTTTTTGCTGCCCAATAATAATCCTAAACTACATTAAACTTTTGTCCTAATGCTCTGCAATATAAAATATATTACAAACACTTAAAGGGCTTTTTTAAAGGTTGAACAAACCTAAAACAAGCTCAAGGCTTCCATCATCATCTCATATGAACAAATCCAATATTATGCATCCATTATTGCCATACAAATATTTAACCAATCAGGTCAAGTTCTGGGTACACAGGCACTTCCCTTCCACCTTTTGGCCCATCAGATTAAACCTCTGCTGGCTAAAGACGTGCACTCCTCTGACCAGCATGAAAGAGAACATAAGGAAGTTCAAGAAGACAAAGAAATATGTATGAGCGAGAACAATCCTGCAGGAAAAACAAAGACACATATAACTCTTTACTTAGTTGTGGGAAATGGCAATTAAAAAAACGTACTGTGTTCTGTGTAAACTGCAGTTGGAGGATCCATGATTGCAGACTGAGTGCTCTCCGAGTTCCTGTGTGATAGTCTGCCAACATCAACTCCATTACGTCTCCCTGAACAGTGGCTCAAGGTTCATGAGGAGGGCTCAAACACGAAGGGAAACATGATCACACTGCTCAACATCCATGAGAGTGTTCTGGAGGAAGGCAGCTTTTTTCATCCTCCAGGATGAGATACTTGACAAGTGATGATTAGTCTAACAAATTGACTGCAGTTATAGTTATTAGAGATTTGGTACAGGTCCATGTACAATCAGTTAAAAGTTTATTTAAATGTGGAGCAGCCACGTCAAAGGTACATACAACTGTACTAATACAATTATGTACACATTCCCTTACACATGCAGTAACTTCAGAAAAATACACTTTATTTAGAGTGTTTATCGAGCAAAATATTTCATAGAGACTAAGTTTGAATTTTCAAGAGTATTAAGTCATGTAGAGATGATGTAGTCCCTGGATGTCTCAGAAAAAGCCCTCTTTCATCTTATGAAATCTGTAATGACATCATGGAGCTGGACGCTGTTTGGCCGGATTTGGGCATAGCCTTGTTTGGTCTGTTGTCATGGTGACGAGGAGACAGGAAGGAGGGATCTTGAAGCCAAAGGGAGGTGAGCTAAAGCAGGTGATTCTGCTTGTCTTTCTTAATATCCCACCTCTTATTTTCACTGACATGGGTGCGAGCTACCGTGAGCTGTCATTAGTGAGCACTGGCCTGGATGAGTGTGATGTAAGGTTAAACAACACACAAGTTTTGTATTAATGTTACCTGACCAAATGCAGTACATGAGAAAGTTAACAGGTTAGTATCTGCTTTAAGGACGTGTGATAAAATTCAATGGCACCGTTGTTGCTCTGTGACCCACTGGACTCCCAGGGTCCTTTGCTCTCACTGCAGGATGAGATGTAATGTTGATTTATTGATGACCTATGATCATGAGTCTGTGCTGTGTTTTTTATTTTGAAAGTACCGGGTACTGTATGCTTTAAACTCCCTGTTTGGAGCTTTCTGATTGATGGGTGTTGACTTGGTGTTGCAGGGGCCCGTGCTGAATATAGATCTGCAGTGTATCCACACCAGTGCCAGACTGCAGCGCAGGCAGGTGAACCGCTCTGACTGACTGGAGAGGGAGCGACTTGCTCTGCATTATGATTTGCCGCAATGCCGATTGCAGTGCTGCGGCTGTATGTAGAAATTGCTGGTTCACACTTAAGCACTGTTAGCTATTAGTTAGCGTATTAGCACATTAGCTGTTAGCATAACTTCGCAGCTTACAACACCTAAATACCATCCTCCATTGAAACCACTGATTTAAAATAATCAACCAGTGCTCTGTTAGAAAGACACCAGCTTAAACTACATTACAACTGGATATTGTGTCCTACAGTCAATTGCCCCATTTTAGTCCTTAAAGACTGATGATCTCAACTGTAACCTCTACTAAAACAGTCAAATCCAACGATCTTTCTTCGGAGTAGTGCCAGAGAAACACAATCCACACCTTTCTGCATGACGTGATTTTGTTGAATGTAGTTCCACTTTGTCAGAGATTGGTCATGGGCAGATTTACCCACTCAGTGAAGTCCACTTAACTCTGCACAGCGCTGACCCTCCTCATCCTGGCCACCACAGTGGTGTTTTTGTCCTTCAGCTGTCTACAGTTTTTGTGTTTCAGCTTCTTCATTACCTACAGTGATCTAAATTTCCCTGGAGGCGGGCTTTGTTTGACATCACCCGTGTTGGTTACTTGAGTATTCACCGCTTAACTTAGCCATGTGTTGTCCACGAGATAAACAAGCCCAGCACTGAACTGTAATGAAATGGCTTTGGTTACATTACTTTAAGTTTATATGAAAGAGATCTTGCAACATCCTCCAGGTAACAGGATATAAAATACATAATTGTTCTTATTTGGTAATTGAATGTATTCTTCATTAGCTGTTAATATTTTGATCTGCCTGACTTGACTGACCAAAGAGCGGCAAATACCAGTTAACAAACTCTGGTACAGACGGAGATTTTACAAGTATGTAAGGCCATTAACTGACATTTTTTTTTTAGTGCAGGTAAGCAGAAGCAGCACTGGAGGAAAGCGGGAAAAACCTTCAACAAATCATTCACACCTGCTGCCATCCTCTCTTCAGCTCCGCACAATATCTTGTCATCCCCCTAAATTGCCCTGGCTTGTCTCAAATTCCCCTTTCCACTGATCCTTCCAATTACAGTGTGTGTCTGTGCACAGCGCAGTGACCGCACCGTACATCTCCTCGCTCTAACTATGTTTTTACAGGGACCAGAGGCAGACGTTGAGGTATTTGGGTTATTCTTTTGGTTAGATCTGCAGCGCAACTGAAAATCCCACAAAATCAAATGCTAATCGAGCATCAGATTTAGTCGGATGGTTTCGGGGGGAAGTGGGGGATATCCAGACTGAAGCGTGTGACCCTTTCCTCTCAGTGTCAATGTAGCATAAAGTCATACTTCACACACTTAACAGGAGAGTGTGAAGTAGAGCATCAGTCTTTTTACCCTTTCACTGCTTCTTATGAAAATAAAACTCAGATTTATTAAGAAACCTGAAGCAAAAACACAAGAAAACGACACAGTAAATCTTCTAATGAGGTTCTGAAACTGTGTCGCTGTGGTGTAGTGGGAGCATTTGACTACTCTGGGGCTTGATCAAATACACTCTCTCATTATAAAACATTAGTCTTCTTTACCCACAAACTCATTTTAGCTGCATTTTTCAAAGGTGTTTATGGAAAGCCTTTGACCATTCTGACATGCAAAAAGCATGAGAAAACACCCAACTGTGGAGTTTTTTCTAATCAGATGTGAGCAGCCAGAACGCTTAAACTGAACTGTTATTCTTTGTGGTTTTGAGGCCAGTCGGCTTGTCGTTTTTGCTTTGTTTATCTTTCAGATTTTCAAGCAATACATATATAACAAATTATGCACATCACCTTCTCGTATTAGATGGAGTCTGGACGTTGGCATGTAGCTGTAGTGGGTAAAGGTCTGCCCAGGCCAAAAACCACTGGAAAAAGTGTGTGGGCTGAGCCGTGGATTCAGTCAGGTCTTTGTAACATGTGCAGGAGGTTTTTTTCAGAGCATGTCATAAAGGATGCAGCTGAATTAAGGCGATTTACTGACAGAGGAGCCTTTACCTGTCCAAGGAGTATTAAAAAGACTTGGAATGAAACAGAATCAATAAAATCAACTCATCTCATTAAATGCCACACTGGCAGGGCGTTCCTGCTTTAATACAAAAGTGTGACTCTAAAAGTAAGCAGATCTACTGAGTCTACACATGTCTGAGGATGCGTACAGTAAGGCCTTGGCCACTGTGATAAATAACAGAGATAAGCTCTAAATCCGGCCCACCAGATCATATGATATTTTTATTATAACTGGCCCACCAGTATGAGGTCTGCAGATTTCCTCCAGTATAAACATGTAAACTTAACCTTGATGATTTATAATATCCTTGTTGAGCCATAAAAATTAGAAAAAGGAAACAGTAAAAATAATTTGATAAAAAATTGGTAACATGGGGAAGAAATTTGTGTTTTTCTAGATTTTCTCACAGTTATGACTAAAAGTTACGGTTTTGACTTTGTATTTCATATTTTAACCTTTACATCTCATAACTTTGACTTTTTATCTCATAATTTTACCCTTAAGATTAATAATTTAAAATTTTAAATCCTATTTATACCTTTTAAAGTAATGATTTTGACTTTTATCTCATGTTTTGACCTTTTTCAACTCCTAACTTTAACTTTTATCTCATTTTTTTACCTTTCAAATTCAATGTTTTTAATTTTATTTCATATTTTGACATTTGAAACTCATGATTTCGATGTTTACCTCATATTTTGACTGTTAAAAATTATGATTTTGAATTTTATCTCACTTTTTGACTTTTAAAGTTCATGGTTTCCATATTCTATCTCATATTTTGCCTTTTAAAAACATTATTTTTATATTAAATGTCATGTTTTTTACCTTTTAAACTTATAAGTTTGACGTTTTATCTCCGATTTTGAGTTTTTAACTTATAATGTTCACCTTTTAAAAGAAAAATCATTTACCATCAGTGCAAAGTTTTTTTTTTACCCCCATATATCATTTCTGGTGAAAATAAGGTTGGCATTTTATGGTTAAATATTGACCCTGTTAGGCCCTCAGTCTAGACCCAAGTTCAGAATCCGGCCCCTGCTCTGATTGAGTTTGACACCCATGCTCTAATTTTTCAATTCTACTACGAGTTCAGTTAAAGCACATTTGCTCATTACATTGACCAAACTGTGATTAAATCTTGGCTGATGTCTCACACAGTCACAGATCTTAAAAATGGTACAGATAGTAAAAGATTGGCTCTAAAGCATAACTGGAATGTAATTTTCATCATTTATTACAACCACTTTTGATTTTTCCATTGAATTGATGGTTACTATTAATAGGTCAAACTAGAAAATATCAAGCTGTGAGAAAACACCCTCCAATGTTGTCTGATTGGAAAGAGAGCATCATTAGAGGATAAGAATTCTACTGCAAATACGACCACACTGTTCTGTTTGTCTGTACATATTATTCATTTGGAATGTATTTTTAGTTTACCCATTTATTTAAGATAATTAGGGCCTGATAAGTTTAAATGCCCACCTTGTCCTTGAACAGGAATGATTTTTTTTTTAGATAAAATAAATTACTCCCCAAAATGTAAAAATATATTCACCAAGATTCCATTAAAATAAAGGAAATTTCTCCAATTATCCTATCAAATTTTCCTGAAATTCCATGAAATGATGGAAATTTCAATGGACACCAGCTTCCCAATCAAATTTCCAAAATTAGAAAATAAAATCAAGGAAATCCTAAGAATTTTTTTCAAAATTTCCCCCCAAAATCCAAATTTTTCATGTTAAAAAAAAAAAAAAATTCAAAAAAATTCCAAATAATGCTTTAAGGGACATACACTATATTGCCAAAAGTATTCGCTCACCTGGCATGACTCGCAAATGAACTTAAGTGATATCCCATTTTTAATCCATAGGGTTTAATATGATGTGGGTCCACCCTTTGCAGCTGTAACAGCTTCAACTCTTCTGGGAAGGCTTTAGGAGGGTGTTCAGGGGAATTTTTGACCATTCTTCCAGAAGCACATTTGTGAGGTCACACACTGATGTTGGACGAGAAGGCCTGGCTCTCAGTCTCTGCTCTAATTCATCCCAAAGTCGTTCTATCGGGTTGAGGTCAGGACTCTGTGCAGGCCAGTCAAGTTCATCCACACCAAACTCTCTCATCCACTGTTTCACTTTATAATACCACTGACAGTTGACTGTGGAATATTTAGGAGTGAGGAAGTTTCACCACTGGACTTGTTGCACAGGTGGTATCCTATCACAGTATCACACTGGAATTCACTGAGCTCCTGAGAGCGACCCATTCTTTCAAAAATTTTTGTAGAAACAGTCTGCATGCCTAGGTGCTTGATTATATACACCTGTGACCATGGAAGTGATTGGAACACCTGATTTACATTATTTGGATGGGTGAGTGAATATTTTTGGAAATAAATTTTAAGTTCTTCAGGCTCAGTCCTCACCATTTTGGCAATGACTGCTGGCATGTTCAAATTAAGTTAAGCTTTGTGAAACCATTAATCTTTAAAACAATGACATCAGAGACATGACCAGGTATTAAATGGTGTAATTTTATTTTCAACGCAGACTTGCAATGGATAAATGGATTTCCAGACAGACTTACACTTGTGTATTCATATTAAGAAGGCAGGTGTACATGAGTCAAAATATTTGCAGAGATGTTTAATTTGAAAGAAGTGGAATCCAAGTAATTTGTGTATTTGTGTCTGACACACTGAAGATGTAATTTCCAGGTTTTGGTCTGCTTCTTTGTTTTTCGTGCCTACCAGGGACTGTTTGGAGAGTCTTCCCCAATCAAAGTTAAGATTTATGATCTGAAAACAAATGAACGAACAGTTCAGCAAATATCGAAATTTTCAAAACTAATGTTATGGCATCCATACTTTTTTTTTTTCTTTCTTGCAGAATGTCAAATGCAACCCAAATGCGGGGCAAGAGTTGTGTTTTTAATGGAAAGGTTTGAAAACCAGCAGACGAACAGTAAGCTATGAAACACAGGGGACTTCATGTGACAGTGTCATCCTCAGTGTGACCTACTTTAAATGTTCCTCAGTGTCCTTAAAGACATGTCATCCAGGACTGTAGGGTGAGGTAATAGTGACATACTCACCAAGTACAGTGGTAGCCATTGTGAAAGACGTTATTCAATTTTCCCCTCTGGGATTAAAAAGTGTCTGCATTATTGAATTATGGCCTTAGACAAGAAGGACTTGTGGAACTGTAAAATATTTTTGTCAAATGAAAAAACACAAATAGCGAATAAAAAAGGAAAAAATATATATAAAATGACAATAATAAGTTTTTAATCTTTATTAATTTTAACCTTTATAGATCAGAGCTGCTTTAGCGCAGGGTTTATGAAGCAAAACTCACAATACAAAACCATTTTCATGAGGCAAATCTCATTAAAGAAGATCTTGTGTCTTTAAACCATTTCTGTGCAGCTTTCGCTGTATATTCCGGGTCACTGTCTTGCTGGAAAAGAAAATAAATCTCTCAAGCCATAATTTTCTCGCAGACTAAGCATTTTCTTATATTTTGCCACATTCTACTTTACAAACCTCACAAAGCTGGCTGCCAAGAGGCATCCCAACATCATGATGCTGCCACCACAGTGTTGCCGAACAAAGCGTCTTGTCTGATGGCCACAAAGCACCATTTTGGTCTCATCAGACTAAAGAACTTTCTTCCACTTGACCATGGAGTCTCCCACATAACTTTTGGTGAATTCTAATACAGATTTGATGAGTTTTCTCCAACAGTGGCTTCCTCATTGCCACTCTCCCATAAAGCTTTAAATGGTGAAGAACCCGGGAAACAGTCGTTGTAAGTCCTTCTCATCTCAGCTGCTGAAGCTTGTAACTCCTTCAGAGTAGTCATAGGTGCCTTGGTGGCCTCTCTCACTAGTCTCCTTCTTGCACAGTCACTCAGTATGTGAGGACGGCCTGATCTAGGCAGATTTACTGGTGCCATATTTCTTCCATTTCTTGATGATGGATTAGACTGAACTTTTGTGAATGTTCAGTGCTTTGGAAATCTTTTTGTCCATCCCATAAGTTATAATTTTCATTAACCTTTTCTGGAGTTGCTTGGAGTGTTCTTTTGTCTTCATGGTGTCATGGTAGCCAGGAATACTGATTGACCAGTGATGATATAAAAGATTTTAGGGAAACAGGAAAAAAGTAGCTTGAAAGTCTTTGTTAAATATGAAATGAAATGTACTTGACAGCCAGAATAAGATTTAAATTGCAATCTTGAAAAACACCAAGCAGCATTTTCCCTTCTGCCTTTCATTCAATATTTGCATAATTGGCCATTTCCCTCAATAATAACGTAATTTTGCATGCAAGTGAATGCCTTTGCCTATGGAAGTTGTTACATATTTCCCTGTATTGATTTTGTTGACAAATTTAAACCTCAATGGCTGTGATCATCAGAACTGCCAGCTTTCCCTTGAACCTCCCGACCGCAGACATGCAAGGTGTCAGCATTAGTTTGGGAGCTCAATACAAACAGAGATTGATGGCAAAAGTGCTTCATTTATGTATTTTAGCCTTATTATGGTCGTCTTTTCAGCAGGGGAGGGAAAGCTGGAAAAATCAGCTCAATCACATTTACAACCAGTAGAAAAACAAAAAGGCCAAAGTGACGTTTGTGAACAGCAATAGAGAAAAACCACGTCTAGCTCCAGGTTTCAATGGCCTATTTGGTGGGTAATTTCATAAAAGGAGTTGTTCTTCAGCAGTCCAGCCGATGGAAATGTTAAAAAGCTGTGTCAACGTCAATGGACAATAAGAGGGATATAAATATTATGCTTACAGTTTGATTGGAATGCATGCAAGACCACTGTGAGGTCCTGAATTGTGATTTTCTTCTGTGACCCACAAGTCTATGGCAGACACGCATCCAGGTCTTCATTTCTCAGACCAGTTCTACGTCAGCGACACAGCCTGCAGCCAGAATTCCCACGAGAAACCATTTATTCCATGTTTAGTATTGATCTGCATTTTAGAAACATTTACCGCCTGGCAACTCCGTTTAGTGTGCAAACTGCAGGCTAAACAAACCCAACCACAAAATGATGCCTTTTAATGAGGGCTGGGTCGTTCTGAGGAGTAACAGCATGTTCTAAAATCTGTAGTTGACTGTCTGTCCAGAAAAATCATCATCAACTCTAACTGCACCATTCAGTTTAAAACTAAAACTGGCTAGGAACTGTTGGCTGCTGTTTCAAAGATTTTAAATGTTATAAACACCCTTGTTTATAACATACTGATTAAAATCATGCTACATTTCAATACTGCCTGAGATATTAAATGCTTTAGATCATTGGTGTGACTTGGCCCCGTGCAAAGATCAGTCTGAGGTTCTTCCCCGTTAGCTTTTTCCCAAGCTAAAGAAATTATGGGAAGTGGAAAAACAAACCTAGCACAAAAAGTAAAAAAAAAAATAGTGTTCAGTAGATAATTTCTTTTTTGAAACAAATTCTGTTGTCATCTTGGAGGATAGAGCCCAGTCCCAGGCTGTGGAGGTATGGGATTGCCACTGGTCTGGTTGCAAAATCTCATCTCATATCTTACTGCCTTCAATTATGACAAGCCTTGTTTTTCCAGCAAGGGAGATGCTGCCCCACACCATCACACTGCCTCCACCAAAAGATGTTACTCTATTAGTGCAGCAATCAGCGTAGCATTCTTCATCTCCACACTTTGACCCTACGAAACAACTGCTATAGGCAGAATCTGGACTCATCACTGAACATAACGTTGCTTCACATGTTCAGGTTCCAGTGCACGTGTTGCTGACACCAATCATGGCAAGCGCCCTGACTGCCCTTTGAGACCTCAGATTTGCTGCATGCAGTCAGCTCTAGATTGTCTGTGCAGAGAGCCGTCAGCCATATCATCCTGCAAACCTTGACTGCAAATCTGTAGAAAATGGCCGTCGTTTTCCAATTGCTACTAGAGCGAGGAAACTGTCTTTTTGGGGTGTCAAAACAAGAGTCTATAGCAGATGCAAAATATGTGGTTTGGCATTTGCAGAAATAGCAAATTTTTCATGGGCGCATCCCACATACTCAGCTTTGCTGCTCATCCCATAAACACATGTTCCTTACAAATTTGACACAATTTTAAAAGGAAATATACAGGCTGTCGAACAGTGTAAGACTTATTGCAGAGAAGCATTGTTACAACAAAGAAATGACCTACCAACACAAACATTTTCTTACTTTTTGTGCAAACCATTTGTGCTCTTGCACATCCTTTAAATTACCTAAACAATCTCAGGATCCTCCAGTTAGTTGTCTCTGTAAGCCTATAGAGATAGACCAACATTTTCATGAAATGGATACATTTGGGCACTTTTATTGGGGACTTGGATCTTGCTTTTGGGGTCGGTCCTCCCCATTTACATTTTTTGGACAATCATGATTGATTTTGATGTTTTTTCATTTGCTCTTGACCCTTTTTAGTCATTGTAACAATAATGGCAAAGACAGCTATACAGAGTCGCCATCAGGCTTAACTAATCCCATTCATAGGTTCCCATTCACACCAGTGACTCAACAGTGGGCGAAGTTTGGGATCAAGTGTCTTCGATGTCTTAGGGACACATCAATTTGTTGAAGGAGCTAAAGATCAAACTCGCCACCTTCAGGCCGAGAGACAATCTGAGCTACAGTCACCCCTATGGACTCAAGATAACTGTAAATTGATTGTCGGGAGATTTATACAAAAATAATAGATTACATTATCATGGTTTGGATGGAGACTAAAGGGACAGGCTCTGACTTGCTTAATAATTCACCTTTTATAATGCAAATAGTCGGACCCTACATGCCTTATGGACACTTCTATTTCTTCAAAACACCAATTTACAATACACTTTTAACAGAGATGCTTATGTGATTTTTTTCTAAAGTTGGAAATGTTTCAAGATGGTGTTTGGGATCATTAAAGATATTTCAATCAAATGGTTTCTATTTCATAATGGGATATAAGTTCTTGCTTCGTCTTCGTCAATCTTAGAGTATTTAACCCTGATTCATCTGGAATTTATCATATTATTGTGTTTAGAGTTCTTTGCTTTATTCAGACTTGCTATATCGTTTAACATGGTCTCCCTGTTAAAGGAATACCGCCAATTATTCACCCTATCCTCAATTTCCCCCTCACGCCACACACAGCCTCTCTCCATCCATCTTTCTTTCTCCACCACAGATTTTCCCCTCTCCTCCCCCTGTCCCATCCCAAAGGTAGCCAAACTCGTTGCCCCAGACTCACACCAGCTCACCCCACCTTGCCCCACCCAGCTCGATCCAATCCACCTCATTTGGCTCTTTGCCTTGCATCCAGTGGACTACCACATTATTCCCCCCTTCTTCTCCATCTTTGCTTCACTGTACCCAACCCTTACATTACCCCTCCCGTGGCTACAGTTTAGTTGGGCCCGTTGCCCTGTGGTGCCCAATGATAAATGGGGCTTTCACTCTCGGGGTTTGTCCTGGCTGCCAAGTTTATGATGACTGTTTGAATCTACAGAAATCCTGATGAGCGTTTTTACAGTTGCAGGAATGTGAGATGAAGATGATTATGAGGATTTTTTTTCTTTAACGTGGGCAGATTTTGCTGCATTATAGTTAATCAACGTTTTTTAAGTGAACTGCATATGGATCATCAAGTTATTCAAACAAATGAAAGATAGTCTAGTCGACTGTTACACAAACTCCCCGTATTTCCTATCACTCTTCTGCTATCCTATCAGAATAAAGGCAAAAAAAACTCAAAAATAATCTTGTGAGCATATGCCCTGCTACAGTGGTCAGTAGGAGTCTGCTCCAAGAACCAGCATGTCACGTTTGGCTGATCTGGATCGGGCCAGTGCATTAGGGAAACTTCTAGCTGGTGTACTGCAAAACCAAGTTGCAGCCTTATTTGGAGTGAGCCTTAGTACCATCTCCAAACTGAAGGTCAAGTTCCATATGACGGATGTCAGAGACATGCCTCGAAGTAGGCGTCCCAAGAAGACAACACCCCGTCAGCACTTAGGAACCACAGGCTATTCTCCACAAATTTGAAGTCAAGGTTTGCAGGATGATATGGCCGACAGCTCTCTGCCCAGACAACGGAGACTGCACACAGCCAATCTCTGGTCTCATAGGGCCGCCAGGAGGCCTACCATGATTGCCCTTCACCATCAAGCCCGTTTGCACTTGAATCTGAACATGTGGAGCAACGTTATGTTCAGAGTTCAGTCCAGATTCTGCCTATTGCAGTTGGATCGTAGAGTCAAAGTGTGGCAAAGACACGGAGGACAGTATGCAGATTGCTGCACTGACAGAGTAACATCTTTTGGTGGCGGCAGTGTGGTGATGTGTGGTGGCATCTCCCTCACTGGAAAAATGAGGCTTGTCATCATTGGATGAAATCTAAATGCAATAAAATTAGATTCTTCTACCATATCTCCACAGTCTGCGACTGAACTCTATCCTCCAAGATGACAACACTTGCCTGGGTGGGGTTTATCAGAGAAGACCTCCAAAATTTCTGAGCAGAATGGATGGAATGACTTGCCAGCAATCCTGACCTCAACCCCATTGATCACTTGTGGGATCAACTTGGGCGTGCCAGAGTGACCAACACAACCACACTGACTGGCTGGCTGGTTGAAGAACTGGATGCCATCCCACAGCAGTGTGTGACCAGGCTGGTGACCAGCATGAGGAGGAGGTTCCAGTTGCGGCTGTGTGTGGTTCTTCCACACGCTACTGAGGCTCCTGTTTGTTGAATGAATGAACTGTTAAACTGCCAATATGTCTTATTTCTTCAGACTCCAAGAAGAGGTGTGCAAGCATATAAAGAAACTGAAGTGAATCAGGACTATAGGTTGAGACAGAGTGGCTGTGAAAATAGATATTAACACTGGAGTGAAAACAGGATGAAGAGAGAAAATCTAAGGATAAAGAGAAGCAGAGAGACAGAGAGACAGAGAGAACAGGAACCAGGCAATTGACTCTTATGTCGTCTGGCTGTGTCTGGTCCATTTGTGGTTCTGTTCAGCATTCCTCATCAGACCACTACAGGCCACATGAAGCACAGCAGATCCAAGTCACAACAGAGGGAAGGTGTCTGCGTGTCGGACGGTCTTTATTTCAGCAGAGCGTGTTTATGCTCCTTTTTCTGCTCCATTCAGCTGCACTTTCACCGTGCACAGCGTGAAGTGGATTTATGGATGCTCTCTGAGCTTTTACATGACTTTTTCACTTCAGCACCATTCTTTTCCAACCACCCATTTCAATTCTGCAGCAGATTCAACATCTGGTGCCGAATGTGGTTACAGTGGTCACATAGGACTGCAGGGATACAGGCTGAGGAAAACCAAAAGGAAAACTGTCCTGAAGAAGCTCACAGCCAGGAAACACAGAATAAAAAACCTTCCATAGTGTAACAACTGTGTTAGGGGGACTTTTTCAGTGAGTTAAGATGTGTCGGATTGTGTGTGGGTGCATCACTGAGTCTTTTAGTCTGTTATTCTTGCTTTCAGGTCTAAATGATGTGACCTTTCCACAAGCAAGTCATGCCATGGTGCTGGTGTTGATGCATATATTCATGTTTTTTAGTGTATACACTGCTGCCTGTGAACCCCTTAAAGACTTGTAGACTGCTGGCAGAATCTGGCCTTCATACTTTTATAGAATCTTATTAAGATACAATGTTTACCATGCTGTAATGAGTGCGGGTGTACACACCTTTATCCCATCCCAGGATGGGCATACATCTGGTTGTGATGGGACATCATGTCTTTCCATCTCTTAAGTTGCCTGGTAACTGGCTTCCATAAGCTGGAAAGAAAAATGGGTTCATGTGGGTAATGTGGCCCTGAACAGGAAAACCTCCATGACTCCACAGTTAATGGCAATACAAAGCTGCTGGCAACAATAATTTATCAATTACATAATGAAAAAACTCATAAAAAATGCCCAAAACTTTTAATTCTGAGACCACTTTATTAAAACTGCCTCAGCACGAGTCTCTGTTAAATATCTTTTTATATCCTATATTGTTTTGTTTTAGCTCTTAAGTAGCCCCTTGACACAGTGGCACCATTAGTCATAGTCCTGTATGTACTGGGCATATTGTTTATTGGCAAAATGTGTTTTTCCATGACAATTAAACTGTAATGATGGCAGATCCTGTGTTAAAGTCTGTCATAACTGTCTTCTGTCTTTTCTGTTCTTCAGTTGCTGTCTTTGGCTGTGTTCACTCAACAACGCCATGACGTGGATTCTGGGACACTAATTTCTAAAACTGACCACCCCAGCAGTCACAGCCACTTAAAATAGGGTAGCCATGTCACATTTCTGTACTTAAGATCTGACCTTTTCTGTCAAGCTGTAAGTCTCATGTCCCATATCCTTTGGTTATCTAAAACGATAGTTCTCAACCTTTTTTCATTAATGCCCCCCTACTCATATCTAAGCCCCACAGAACCCCATTGGGAAAACATCGATGCATCAGGGCCTTTTTGTGTGTGTGTGTGTGTGTGGTGGGGTCCAGAGTTTCAAGAAAAAATCAAACTGAAATTCTCAAAGACATTAATTTACTATTTAATTTAATTTTATTAATTTTGGTGCAAATGTACGTAAACCAAACCACTTCTCTAAAAAGCCCAATCCTAATTAGTATATGATGTTGTACTTATTTTTAATTTTTTAAATTAGGAGAGAAGGGTGTTTCTGTTTTAGCATAAAGTTTTTCTTTTGCTCTTTTTTGTCTCATTTTTGATACTACACAGGCTGTAACAACTATCAATGACAAAGGTGAATCTTCATAGGTTAGAATATCAACTCAGGGTTGTTTTTTTTTCAGTAATATAATTAAAAAGTGAAACTCGCACAGACCCATCACATGCATACTGACATACACTATATTGCCAAAAGTATTGGCTCACCTGCCTTGACTTGCATATGAACTTAAGTGACATCTCATTTTTAATCCATAGGGTTTAATATGACGTCGGTCCACCCTTTGCAGCTGTAACAGCTTCAACTCTTCTGGGAAGGCTTTCCACAAGGTTTAGGAGTGTTTTTATGGGAATTGTTGACCATTCTTCCAGAAGCGCATTTGTGAGGTCACACACTGATGTTGGACGAGAAGGCCTGGCTCTCAGTGTCCGTTCTAATTCGTCCCAAAGGTGTTCTGTCAGGTGGAGGTCAGGACTCTGTGCAGGCCAGTCAAATTCATCTACACCAAACTCTCTCATCCATGTCTTTATGGACCTTGCTTTGTGCACTGGTGCACAGTCATGTTGGAAAAGGAAGGGACCATCCCCAAACTGTTCCCACAAAGTTGGGAGCATGGAATTGTCCAAAATCTCTTGGTATGCTGAAGCATTCAGAGTTCCTTTCACTGGAACTAAGGGGCCAAGCATAATCCCCCCCTCCACCAAACTTTACACTTGGCACAATACAGTCAGACAAGTACCGTTCACCTGGCAGCTACCAAACCCAGATTCATCCATCAGATTGCCAGATGGAGAAGTGGTACTTGTCACTCCAGAGAACACGTCTCCACTGCTCTAGAGTCCAGTGATGGCGTGCTTTACACCACTGCATCTGATGCTTTGCATTGCACTTGGTGACGTATGGCTTGGATGCAGCTGCTCAGCCATGGAAACCCATTCCATGAATCTCTACGCACTATTCTTTAGCTAATCTGAAGGCCACATGAAGTTTGGAGGTCTGTAGTGATTGACTCTGTAGAAAGTTGGTGACCTCTGCACACTATGCGCCTAAGCATTCGCTGACCCCTCTCCGTGATTTTACGTGGCCTATCACTTGGTGGCTGAGTTGCTGTCGCTCCTAATCGCTTCCGCTTTGTTGTAATACCACTGAGAGTTGACTGGAGCAAGGAAATTTCACGACTGGACTTGTTGCACAGGTGGCATCCTATCACAGTACCACGCTGGAATTCACTGAGCTTCTGAGAGCGACCCATTCTTTCACAAATGTTTGTAGAAACAGTCTGCATGCCTAGGTGCTTGATTATATAAACCTGTGGCCATGGAAGTGATTGGAACACCTGATTTCAATTATTTGCATGGGTGGGTGAATGCTTTTGGCAATTTAGTGTATATTTCAAGAGTGTATTTCTTTTTATTTTATAATTATGGCTTACAGATAATAAAAAAATAAATTCAGTATCTCAGCAAATTAGTATTTTAACTTTAAACCATTAAAACAAGGATATTTAACACAGAAATGCTGGACTGTTGAAAAGTATGAACATAAACAGCACTCAATACTTGGTCAGGGCTCCTTTTGCATCAATTACTGTATTTATGCCTTGAAAAATCAGTCTGTAATATATGAGATTAACTGTGTGAATTTAATTACTGAAATAAATCAACTCTGAATTGATATTCTAATTTATTGAGATAGACTTGTATTTCTTTATAACACATGATGGATCAGAGTATTGTTGGGGACAGCTTGCTTGATTCTTTGATTTAAATGCATATTTCAAAAATGTAACAGCATTTTTAAGCTGTACTAAAGTTGGTAAAAGAAAAAATGATAAGTGAAGGACATCTAGAATTATAAATCTGGGACTTCTCTTTTTTACGTTGTTGGTCCTTAACTCCAGTCCTCATCATATATAGCAAATGTGGATTCAGTTTCAGAATTTTAGTTTTCACCTGACTCTGACATCCATAGAAAACATCCAAAGTAGTTTTAGTTGAAATAATTAATTCCACTGGCCTACAGTCACTGATATATCCTATCAGTTCAAACAAGGTCATTATCTCCCACAATGCCTCTCCGCAGCCATTGAAAAATGGCTAAATTTGGCTGCATTTTTTTGGTGTGCAAATATTTTTGCCTCTGAATGACTAAAATACAGAGGAATTAACAGGATTTATTATTTCTGTATTGCAATGGCAATAGAATATAAATAAGTGGTTTTAATGGTAGTCAATAAGGCCTAAAAGGGCTTCAGGAGGGAGAGTGTGAATTTTTTGTCTACACAGTGGAAAATTCTGTCAACCAAAATTCATTAAAAATGAACATCTTTGTCAAATATCATCATCTTAGCATGATGACTGCCAAAGTAAGGGCAAAAAATACAATCAAAAAGCCCTAAAAGGGCTCTAGGGGGGCCTGAGGGTTAATACTGGTAACTGTTTCATCTCTGCGCAACGCTTTACCAGACTCCTCCTTTTAAAGATTTTTAAAGTTTGGGCCTTTTCAAAAGTTAATACATGGGATATTCATCAACTTTGATCTTAAATACAGCACTCTCTTTTTTTCAAGCTTCTGAAAATGTCCTCAACTCTTTGGTGCTAAAGCATCCTCTCTCTTTGGGAACTTCAAAAGCAGTCGGCACACGCTCAGAGATTTCTCATGTAGAGTCAGCTTGGGGTCTGATCTGCCATTCGTGAGTACTATAAGAAAAACAAAATCCGTCTCTGTTGATCACCCATTTGCTGCTAATTAGACAGCATGTGACTGATTCAGGCCTGTTGTAAACACCGTAGCATCTGACTCCCATTACAAAGCAGAAATGAAATAAGCAGGCACCTGAGTGGGAACCGGCAGCAGCAGGAGCAGCGGTTGCACAGGCCCACACTGCTCTGTTAAAACGCGATGTCGACATGCTGCACTACATCATGAAGTACTTTACAGCCACTAATTAACACACATGGGCACTTTGGTTTCTGCTTTAGAAAATATACAAATTAGAAAAACATTTCCACTTGTGCCGAGGCAAGACTCGCCTGATGGGAACAGCCTCACAAATCACTGTTTTGGGCTGCGAGTGGTGACTTTTCCTCCAGATCAGGCAGTGCCCTCCGGAATCACACATATGCACACACCATCACATGAATGCCTCTGCAGAGACAGCCATTTCTGAACATTAAACAGGGAGTGTGCTCTGTAAAACAATGAAAAATGCTTTTCAAAGACACTTCCACCAAAAGCAAAGGCGTTGGAAACAAAGCCAGCACACCCCACACTCATTTCTCACAGCTCAGACTCCTCCAGTCCAGTCCCCCACACATCATTTGTTCTTTCTCTCCACCTAACCACTAACCAGCTGTTATGAGTAATGCTATATAGCACCAAGCTCCTAGCATTAAAAACGCAGCCACCCTTTCATCAAATGAACAGATGACTAATTAAAAACACAGTAAAGAGAGTGAAATTAATGAGTCCATTTGGTGGATGTAATCTCAGGGATCCAGTGCTAACAAACTCTGAGAGGGCTGGGTGCTGCTGATGAACAGTGTGGCTGCATTGGCTCTAATTAGATACACAACCACAGTCACAACCAGATTCAGTGGGCATATGTCAGTGTTTCTGGGCTCTCTTAAGATCTCATAGAGGAATACAATGACTCAGAATCTTTAAAGCCCACTGATACTCAGTGGTATACATGTATGTGACATGAGATGTGTGATTTTGATTTTACAAATTGTTCAGGGTCAATATGATTTCGATTTTTGGAAAACAAAGTACAAAACCCCGGTCCAGTCAGTATTTAGTAGATGCATCTTTGGCTGCAATCCCAGCACTGAGTCTGTGTGGATAGGTCTCAGTCAGGCTTGCACATCTGGAGACTTACTCCATTCTTCTTTGCAAAACTGCTCAAGCTCTGTAAGGTTGCACAGGGACCAGGCATGAACAGCCTTTTTCAAGTCCTGCCACAATTTCTCTGTTGGATCAACATTTGGACTTTGATTCAGCCACTTCAGAACATTCATCTTGTTGTCTTTAAACCATTTCTGTGTCGCTTTCACTGTGTGCTTTGGATCATTGTCTTGCTGAACAGTAAATGTCCTCCCAAGCTGTCATTGTCTTGCAGACTGGATAAAATTGTTTTCCAGGATTTTCCCATATTTTGCTGCTTTCATTTTACCTTCTATCTTTACACGTCTTCCATGGCCGGCGGCTGAGAAGCATCCCCACAGCATTATGCTGCCACCACCATGCCTCACAGTGGGGGATGGTGTGTTTGTGGTGATGTTCAGTGTTTGGTGTCTGCCAAACGCAGCACAAAACACTTCTAAAAAAAAAAGTGTAATATTTTTATACCAGTTTTCATAAGTAGCCTCAAATGGCTTATAAGGGAGCAAAATTTCTGACACAAGAAAATATCTCCAAAATATTACTATATTTGGTAGTTTTGGGCAAGACTGATGTTGATTATGTGACGAGCCTACTGATTGCCTGTTTGCTGGCTTTGGCGTGTTTTGTTTTCAGGAACCAGTGGATGTGGCCTGGCAGGCGATCAGGTTCTGGATGTACACCTGGGCCCGGTGGTCTCATTATAAGAACAGGCTTGTCAGTGCCTTCAGTGGGAACTAGGAAGGAGAGGCTGAGAGTCCCTGCTCCTCAGTTGAACCCCACTCCCCATCTTAGTTATATTTTTTGTTAGGTTGCTTTGGCAACATGGCCTTTCTATAACATTATTGTCTCATTTAACTATTTGTTGCTAATAAATTTATGTTTTCTTCAAACAACTCCGTGCCACCTCACGTTATTTGTCAATGGCTTAGAGCCAGCTGTGACAATTAAAAGAAATATATATTAAAAAAAAAAAAAAAAGGAAAAAATTTAACCATTTTTTAAACTAATGTCCATCAATGGACAAAAAATTTGCACAGAGTAAACCAAAGGCCCTTTAAAAAATAAAATTTAAATCTTTAAATTTATTAAGAAAACAACTTTCCTGCAAAAAATCATGCAAGTTGCAGCGCCACAGATAAATGTAACACGAAATAAAAGTGGAAAAATTCATACCTTCAGGTAAAAATGTGATACAAAAGTGATATCAGAGGGTTAAAGGTCACATATTTAACTTTTTAAAGGCAAGTTTATATTGGTTTTAGAGGTCCCCAAAACATGCCTGTGAAGTTTGTTGCTGGAAAAACACTCCAGTATTGAATTTTGCCATGTCCAAAATCCCCTCTGATTTAGCCCTGCTCAGAACGAGCTGTTTCTGTGTCTGTGGCTTTAAGTGTTAATGAGCTATCTGACTCCACCCCTGACTCCGCCCCACTCAGGAAATGAATGTGGCTTAATGGATGTGGCTCTCCAGATCCGGAGGATCAGGAGAGGAGGGCGGAACTTTCTTCCAAGCGGGGAGGGCAAACCAAACATGGGGGGGGGGGGGGGTGCTAACTCCCCACATGACAGCATAAGGGGGAAAATTTGAGAACGCTTGTTTCAGCACATATTTTCTGAAAGGTGGAGAAAGAGAGGGGAGAAAAGAATGGATTTTTATGGTACTTGAGGGGCATATATTTTGTTAAAAAAGCCTGAAAAAGTGATTTTTGCATAATATGTGACTGTTAAAGTCCAATAACTAGGATCAGTGTCAGTATTATAAGCACAGAGATAGAAAGGAATGAACATGTTATAAGTCAGAGGTTGGTGGCCAATTTGCCTTAAAGCAATAATGATATTGGCATGGAAAATAACATTATTACAGCTTATGCAGATGACAATTAAGAACAACAATGGCAAATCTGAAATCATACAACACCAGCCTGTCCCTTTATACATTTTGTTTGTAGCCTGAAAAAAACATAGATCATGTCCACTGTGGTGGTTTTATCCTTGAAAAGTTTACATGGTCAGAATCATGGAAATCATAACTGTGTGGTTGTATGACGTGTTATACTTCTGTACAGTCCTTTTGTGCATAATTTCATTTTTTTAACACAAAGGCACGTTGACTTTTAACAGAGTGTAGTGATATTAAAATACCTTTGCAATAGCTACATTTGTAAGAAATTTACCAAACAAGTCCTTAAATTGAAATCTTAATTTACCTTTTGCTTTGTACAGTAACATTCACTACACACAAAGACTTTTTTCAAAGCAGAACATTTTAGTAAACACCAAATCATTTTTCTCATTGTACTCCCCAAATAAAGATCAAGAAATTTTTTTCTTCCCTTAGCATCCTCTGAAGGTGTTTTTGTTTTGTGATTTTATTCCTTTTAGATCCATCATCCTTTACTGAATGATCAGTTTTAAGGAAAGACAATCAATAACCACACTCTCAGTGCAAAACAAAAGTGATTCACATGGACTGCAGTGGGAACTCTAGCAAAGTTTGTTCCTGTAAAGAGCCCCAGAGATCCACCAGCATGTGCTCTTGCATTCATTCCCAGTGGAGGTGGTTCTATCTTATCACAACCATCTGTCGGGTCTGCTCCTGTTTTGTCCGTAGAGATTGGAAAGAAGATAACGCTGGCCAAATACACTTCACAGTGTAAAGAAGTCTGCCTCCTGCTGCCTGGAGAGCTACTTTCATCTCTGCAGCTCATTATACAGCATGGCCCTGCTGGCTCAGGACCCAGGTATGATGCAAAGACTGTGGGTAGGAGGCTTAATACATTCCTTCAGTTTACCTTACGTCAGTTTGTGTGTGCATGCATGCATTTGCATATAGTCCAGTTTTTATTTACATATTTAGACATTTGAAATCTTACTTGTTTTACAGCTCATTTGAGGAGATTTAAGGTGCTTATTTTTGTAACACCGCCTCTAGATGTTTCACCCTTGATTACCTCCGCCAAGGAGGTTATGTGATCAGCAGGGTTTGTTAGTTAGTTTGTTAGTTTGTTTGCAAGATAACTCAAAAAGTTGTGGGCGGATTTTGATGAAATTTTCAGGAAATGTCAGAAATGGCATAAGGAAAAACTGATTAGATTTTGGGAGTGATGCGGGTCACCGTCTGGATCCAGGAATTTTTTAAAGGATTCTTTACGATTGGGAGATAGGGCTAATGGCAGAGGTCTGCGCTCTCCAAGTGCTTTTCTAGTTTTATAAATCAATTTGGCCAAAATAATTTGGATTTTTTGACAAAAAAAAAATGTCAAAGTGAAAACACATTTCTACAAAGTAATGTCAATCAGATAAAAATGAGTAATGTAAAATAAGTGACTGCATAAATATTCACCCCCTTCAAGTCAATATTTAGTAGAGTCACCTTTGGCTGCAATCACATCACTGAGTCTGTGTGGATAGGTCTCAGTCAGGCTTGCACATCAGGACACGGCAGTTTTACTCCATTTCTCTTTGCAAAACTGCTCTAGCTCCATCAGGTTGCATGAGAATTTACACGTTTTCCTGTATTTTGCACAATCTATTTTACCCTCTACCTTTGCAAGCCTTCCAGTGCCAGCTGCCAAGAAGCAGTCCCACAGCATGATGCTGCCAACACAATGCTTCTCAGTGGGAATGTTGTGTTTGTGATGATGTGCAGCACCATTGTGATCTCATCAGACTAAAGAACTTTCTTCCACTTGACCATGGAGTCTCACACATGCCTTCTTACAAACTTTAGTCTGAATTTAATCTGAGTTTTCTCCAACAGTGTCTTTCTCTTTGCTACTCTCCCATAAAGCTTTGACTGGTGAAGAACTCAGGCAACAGTTGCTGTGTGCAGAATCTCTCGCATCTCAGCTGCTGAAGCTTGTAACTCTTTCAGAGTAGTCATAGGTTTCTAGTTGTCTCCTTGTTGCGTGGTCACTTGGTTTATAAGGACGGCCTGGTCTAGGCAGATTCACACATGTGCCGTATTCCTTCCACTTCTTTATGATGGATTTAACTGAACTTTGGGGGATGTTAAGTGCCTTGATCATTTTTTTGTCTCCATCCCCTGACTTAAACTTTTCAATAGCCTTTTCTCTGAGTTGCTTGGATTGTTCTTTTGTCTTCATGGTGTAACGGTAGCCAGGAATACTGATCGACATGACTGCACCTTCCAGACACAGGTGTCTTAATACAACAACTTGAGACACATTTTCTGCACTCAGGTGATCCTCATTCCACTAATTGTGAGAATACTTGCACCAAATTTGTATTTGATGGACATTACTTTGTAGAAATCTGTTTTCAATTTGACATAAGGGACATTTTTATTTTTCTTTTGTAAAATTTTCTTTGTCAAAAAAGCCAAACTATATTGACCGTGATTGATTTAATAAATCAATAAAAGGGTGAAACAACCAAGGGTGTGAATACCTTTTAGTAGTACTTTAAGTTTTATAGGTAGTTCTTTGGTTTTGTTGCAGACCAACTCATGACAACCTTGTTTCATGCATTTCCATGCTGTCTCTTCCTTTCACTCCCAAATGAGTTGAGACAAAGTTTTTCATTACTGGAACATCTGGGCTGTTTAATATGCACCCGCTCTAAATAACAGAGAGAACCAGGATAGTCTGGGTGAGAATCAGATTGTAGATGAGGGTCTCTGGTGCATAATCAGCAACTTATCTGCATATTTTATTTCCCAGTATTTTGGTGGATCTTTTTTTCCATGTCTGGGAGCATATGTTGGCAGCTTTTTTTCCCCACAAGAACTTTGCTTTTTATAAACTTTCAGCTTGAAATATCTTCTGCAGCAGAAAAAGCCATCTGTCAGAGACTTTGAAATAAGATTAAGCAAGGATTAAGCTTATTTTAAAAGAGCCCTGCTTCATTTAGTAAAAGTTGGTACAAACAATTTATACACACTTTATTGATCCAGAATAAATTAGTAAACAACTTCACTATTTGCAGATTTTTATGTGAGAGCACATTGAAAGATCCCGGTGCTGGGCCAAGTATGGATGTCTTCATTTACACATGTATGTATGCACATGCATGTCAGCCATTTCCCCCATGGGACAGACATGGAGTGTCAGTCTACGAGGCTGTCAGTGCCTGCTCATAGACAGCCAATAAGTTCCCCAGGTTCCCTGTTGGAATAACAAGCACCCCCCTTATTGAATAACCTCTGTTTCACCTTACCCCTCAGTAAGCCCCTGGACTCCCTCCAAAAACCAAATCCAAGCTTAATATGAGCTTGGTTTGCTCCACTATTGATAAATCCACGTTCCTTACCCCAGCCGCTACAAATTACCATATTATAGGGCTTACAGGTATTAGTTTTGGGGGGCCCTGACCCAAATCATACAAGGGGTACCTGCATTGGTTTTGTCTGTCTGGGCAGGCGGTGATGGAGCCACTGGCTGGAGTCAGGTAAAAAGATACGGGGGGACAAATCGCTCAGGGAGGGGGGGGTGGCGTCATTTGCAGTCACATCTGATCAATGTCAAAAACCAGCAAGAGACTACAGGCCAGACTGACTGCTGTTCACAGTTCAGCAGCTCTGTTTAAACATGGCTGGTCATAGTTTTACTTTACTGGACTTATTTGCCATCGTTTGTGAATGTGAGTCTTTTGCACCGAGGTCCGTTTTGCCTCGTTTTGCACCCATGCAGAGACACCCATTGGTTTCAGGTACAGCATTTAGCCCTTTTTGAATGTTTAGATGATGTCCTTTACTTTTCAGCTAAAATGGTTTGTCACACACAAAAGCTGCGCTGTCAATTTCAGGCACTGAGACCATCCATGCCTGCAGAGCATCCCTATCTCTGAAGGATGGCTCTATAACTCAATCCAGCATCCAGTCTGGCTGCAGTTGTATCACCTGAGGCTAAAAGACTGAGGTTGAAGTGATGAGTTTGCCAAAATAAAATCAGCAGAACCACCATTTCTCATCTATCAACACCTCTGTCTCCCACAGAGGGACGGCAGGCTGAGGGGAAGTGGATGGTAAATACTTTGAGAAGATGAGAGACAGATGGTTGGACTACTGTGGAGTGTGACATGCTGATAAACTCAGTCATCTGTTCAGAAAAGCACGAGTAATTGTTCAAAAATTCACAATTTTCTCAATTTTTTTATCATAAAACTTTGGCTTAAAGTAGCTGTAG
The DNA here is from genome assembly GCF_018320785.1 of Cheilinus undulatus. Classification (NCBI taxonomy): domain Eukaryota; kingdom Metazoa; phylum Chordata; class Actinopteri; order Labriformes; family Labridae; genus Cheilinus; species Cheilinus undulatus. The sequence continues at coordinate 10,015,264 of NC_054884.1, read as the reverse complement.
CATAATTTCATGGGTTTGACACTCTACACATTGACTTAGTCAAGATTTGCTGCAGCCTGTAAAGGTTGTTTGCAATCATGTGATCACCAACCAACTCCTTAGTGAGCAATCATGGCCTTAATTTCAGACATTTTAACCAGTCATATTCAATGTAACTTGTTGCTGTTTGGCCAAAGAGACTGAAAAAAGACCCCAAAGTTTCCAGGTTAGGTATCATATGGTATCAAGACTCCTGAAAGTTTCTCTGACACATTCCAGATAAAATTCCACAAAGGTTTCAGGAGAGGTCCCAAAAATTTCTGGATGTTTCCAGTGAAAATTTCCCAAATATTCCTGGAAATCTCCTGGAAAGGTTTTGTGGAAGTACAAATACGCACATATAAAAACTCTCAGAATTGAACAAAAATTCAGAAGAATTCAAGGGGGTTTACTTCGAGTTTCCTGAAAAACTTCAAAATTATTTGAAGATTTCAAATAAATTCCTGAGGAAATTCCTGAATAATTTAGAAAAAAAACTGTCAAGAACTATTTTGTTTTTTTTTCTGCTGTCAAAAACCTTAACCTACTGAAAAAATAAATTTAAGCATCTCATAGACTTTTCGTATCTTTCGCAACCCACTAGAAGCAGCTCCATGACCCATTTCTGGGTCCCAACCCAGCGGTTGTATAAACCCTGTGGGTTAAGAGATAGACAAGCGGCAACCTCCAGTCCTGAAAAATGAAGCCAGGTGCAAAAAATTGCACTCACTTTAGGCTGGCTGTAGAAACACTGGAAGTCCCGTACACAACACATGTTAAAAAGCTGTTTAATACACTAGAAATAAACCGGTTTATTTCTGGTTTTTGTTCATCAACAGATAATTTACTAAAATTTAGCATCAGGACACTAACAGAAGGTAGGGTTTTAACTTTTGCTGCTTTGAGAGAGACAAAGCCACAGCCTGCTTCTTTTAATCATCCAGGACTAAAAACAAGTGAAGTATGGATTAAAACACATATTCAGAGGCTAAACTTTGTTCCCGCTGCATCTCATTTAGGTTGAAATTAGACAAGCACTCCAGCTTTTAGCCTGCCCCCTGAACTATGAGCAGAGTACAGCTACCGGGTTCTGAGCCAGAGCAGAGACAAAGTCTAGTTCAAATCTCTCTGTTATGATGCTTTAAATCATCCATAAACCACTGTGGCTGATAGATTTGGCAAATTTACCTCACACTGAGCAAAAAACAGCATTTAATGACTGTTAACTTTACACAAAGAATTAGTCCCACAAAAACCCTACTTTTGTTTGAACCAAATATGTTTTTATCTAGCGAAAGGCCGTTTGGAAACAGCCCTGAGAGATTCAGGTAAGCTGCTACTCCACTCTTTTACTCCTTGTGCCAGGCTAAGCTGATCGCCTCAGGGAACCATTTACAAATAACAAGCCAGGAAACGCAAGTGTTCCACTTTGTTATCCAAAAATGATCTTGACAGTGAAGATATTTCATAGCTTGTTCCAAGATAGAATTTGTGAGTCTCAGCTGCTCCAGAGACACATATACCGTCCACACAGCGTGTCATGGGTCAGAGGATAACAGGTAGGAATGCAGCACCATGGGAGTGAACGTAATGAAGTCATCACCCTCAGTGGCTGTGAAAAAATGAGGTCAACACTGCAGTCTTCTAGTCTGTTTGGATGGTATTCACTGTCAAGGTCAATAATGTCCTGTTGTTTGTTTTTGACGACTTACCTGTTACTCTTTCATCATAAACTTGTAAATAGGAAAATATTTTTTGACATGCTGTAAAGATACTAAAGGCCTGGAAATGCAGAAAAAACAATTAGTCCCAGAACCACAATTCAACAAGACCGAATCAGAGTTTTTCTTGCACATGCTGTATAATGACACCCTGGCCTAATGTTAGTAGTGTGTCATTATACAAGTCCTCACATTTTCTCCATCAGGGGATTTATGTGCAATTACAGTCATTTTCTTGAAATTTTATCGCTTTCAAGTTCTATTTTGGGGCTAGCTGGTCCGTACTTATAGCTGATACTACACTATGTCCCGTATCCGGGTGTGGTTGCATTCACATCTCATCTGAAGAGTGCCAGAGTCATCTGTAATCGCGCCCTAGACCAACTCCCCAAGTGGGCCCAGTGCCTGGAAAGGGTTCGTTTGCATTCACACTGACCAAAACAAACAAGACGTTGGGCTCAAGTGCACTCAGACCAGGGCCCTAGTGTGAAAGCCACCTTGTTAGTCTGGTTAAGTGTGACGCTCTGTGGTGCTGATCAAGGGCTGGTTCGAATGACAAAGGGGTGACCATACTAAGGCCTTGTCCACATGGAGACGAAAACAATATATTTCCGTTTTGTTTTGAAAAAGTTTTCAGTAAATATGGGATCGTTTCAGGAAAGGTCCATGGAAATGCACCAAAAGAGAGAAGAAGATCACAGAAAACTGCCACAAACTTTCTCCTAGTTGCCCTTCTGGTTGTTTTCTGCTGTGGATTTAAGAACATCTGGTGTCTGCTGTTCTTGGTGGTGGTAAAGGAGCATCAGATTATGCTGTAAAGCCATTATAAGCTCGTTAGCTTCTGCAGCATGAACACATCCCTGTAGTCTACCATTGTTGTTTTGATTCGACTGCACATGCGGCGCAAGTGTGCTATGCTATGTGTGACATAATCGTTTCAAGAAAGATGCAGTTGGCTGTCCATATGGAGACCAAACGGTAAGCGTTTACAGATTTGTTTTCTGGGACTAGGTTTTAAAATGTAGTGTTTACGGCCTCCCAAAACGTTGTTTCTGTGTGGATGAAACGCCAATACAACAAAAAACTTTTGCGTATACTCCTGAATTTGTCTCAGTGTGGACGGGGCCTAAAACATCACCTCTGTCCATGCAGCTGTTATGAAGAAAGACAAACATTGACTCAGATAACTTCAAAACTTTACATCATGTTGTTCAAAACCAAATTTGCCTCATAATGTATCAATGAAGCACATCACAGAGAAGTCCAACTAAGTATTTGGTTTGACATTAAAAAACAAAACAACAAAAATATTTGCAAAATTTCCTAAATGTAAGCCGAGCTACCTTTCATGTGTTTTGCATTTAGGCAACCCAGATCAGTGGAGGGCTGCAGTGATAGTTTTCCTTCTGGAACTTTGTCCCATCTCCACACAGGATCTCTGGAGCTCAGAGTGACCAAAAACTTTTTGGTCACCTCTCTTACAAAGGCCTTGCTCCCCCCCAATTGCTCAGTTTGTCTGGGTGACCAGCTCTAGGAAGAGTCCTGGTTGGGCAAAACTTCTTCCATTTGAGAATTATGGAGGCCACTGTGCTCTTGGGAACCTTCAGTGCAGTAGATTGTTTGTAGCCTTCCCTAGATCTGTGCCTCTCAAAATTAATGATTCTAAACTCTGCAGACAGGTCCTTTTACCTCACGTCCTTCTTCTTTTTCTCTGCTATGCATTGTCAGCTGTGAGGCCTTCTATGGAGAGTTGTGCCCCTTTCCAGATCATGTCTAATCAATTTAATTTACCACAGATGGACTCCAATCAAGGTGTAGAAACATCTCAGCAAAGATCCAGAGATAACATAGTTTGTAATCTTGCAGTCAAAATGACCTATTATGGTCTTTCTCGTAGGTTTGGAATTCTGGTCTTTCAAGTTTTTGGTTCTGAGAAAACAGGAAAGGTTTTAGCTAATAATCAACAAGTTCACAAAATAAGCCTGACACTGGTCAATGTGCCACTTCCCAAATACCTGCATGTGTTTGAGGTAATTTGGCTGCACTACTGGTGATGAAGCCAGGCTGTTAGGACCCAAAGTCAACCAGAACAATTGACATGACTCACAAAATTCAAGCATTCCAAATAGTGTGACATGGGTAATGATGGTCAGGGGGTCAGCGTCAGCCTCTCCACTGCTGCTGAAATGCACATCGAAAGTTTATGGAGCAGCCGTTTCCTCTGCGGTGACGTCCTCCTGACTCAGGTCTCCGATGACTCAGCATTCAATGTGAAGGTCTCATTAATTTAGGCCACTTAAGGTGATTTTCCAGTTAGACTTGTTTTCTAATGAGGCAGGGCAGGGCAATTAGGTGATTAGGGTTATGGCAGCGCCGTGCTTATTTAGGCATACAGTAGTGGACAAAATCTAGCCCTCTTTCTAAACTGTGAAGGAGTCATTGGATAAATAGATGACAACAAACTGCACAGAGTGAAGAGCCCTGTGCTTAAAGAGGCAGTTAATGTTTATTTCCACATACCGTCTTACAGAACGTGTGGCCACAATCATCAATTTAATGATTCTTTAAGCTAATAAGGTGCCATAAAGACCTGTCAAAGTTGAACTGTTGCCTCGCTGAAACTGTCAAATGAAGTGAAAGAGTGGGAGAGGAATGGAAGGAAAAACAGAAAGGAAAGCCTCATGAAAGAATAGAAAATCAGCAGCAGGTTACCTTTCAGTGTCTTAGCAACCTGTATTTGTTCCTCTCCAAGGGTAAACCTTAGTTCTCTGGTCGGTACAGCCAATCACCTTCCAATCCACTCTTACTTTTCAGCACTTTGCCCATATGTCTGGACCCATAAGGTGCTAGCAAAGGGTTCAGTGAGTGGGGGTGAGTATGTGGCTCTAGCCAATGATTCATCTTGCCATTATTGTACCACATTGAAAAACACTGTTGAAAGGCACAGGCTGGGTGTTAGATGACAGGTCAAACTCAAGTGGTGCACTGAGTCTGACCCTGCAGGTCCTTGTAAAGTAATTTGATTCAAAACTACCAAATCTGCCTTCACAAAACATATCAAATATTTCTAATATATAATGTTGACTTAACTAGGGCAAAAAGTGAAGATCTTCCTGTTCGGATTATTTCTTATGCTTCTTAGCAATAAATCTTATACCATTAGAAAGCCTGCTTATTTCCCTTTTCAATGGTGCCACATTTGTTAGAAACATGCATTTGTGGGATGAGCAGCAGAGCTGAGTATATGGGTTGCATCCATGTCAATTGCCAAATCTCTGCCAATGCCAAACAGCTTATTCTGCTGTTGCTACTGACTCTTGTTTTGAGTTTCTGGTACCCCCACGTGTTGATAATTAGGTGCTTGATTGGCACCTGATTGGCAGCACCTGTGAGCATGGGCCCTGCTACAGTGGTCAGCAGGTGTCTGCTCCGTGAATCGGCACACTACATTTGACTGATCTGGATAGGGCCACCAAGCTGGTGTTATGCAAAACTAAGTTGCGGCAGTACTTGGAGTGAGCCCTATCTCCAATCTGAAGGCCAAGTTCCATATAACAAGGGATGTCAGAGACACGCTGCAAAGAGGGCATCTCAAAAAGAGAGGTTCCACACCCTTTCAGCTCTTAGGAATGACTTCTACAGATTTGCAGTCATGGTTTGCAGAAATATGGCCAATGGCTCTCAGAACAGACAATCTGGAATAGATGGCATACAGCCAATGTCCGTTCTTAGAGGGCTGCTAAGATGCCTGCAATGGCCGTCTTTCACCATCAGGCCCGTTTGTGATGGTGTCAGTAACATGTGCACTGAACCTGACCATGTGAAGGAATGTTTTGGATCGTAGGGTCAAAGTGTGGAGAAGACGTGGAGAACGCCATGCTGATTGCATTGATAGAGCAACATCTTTTGGTGGAGACAGTAAATCATTGTGTTGTTTGGTGGAATGGATGATTGAAGTCTGGAGAAACAAGACATATTAGCAGTTTAACAATTTATTCATTTAAATAGGAGAAGCTTCAGTAGTGAATGGGTGAACCATACACAGTCACAACAGGTGGCACTTCCTCCTCATGCTGGTCACCAGCCTGGTCACACACTGCTGTGGGATGGCATCCCATTCTTCAACCAGCAATTGTTGCAAGGCAGTTTGTGTTACTCTGGCACGAACAGCACGACCAAGCTGATCCCACAACTGTTCAGTGGGGTTGAGGTCAGGATTGCTGGCAGGCCATTCCATCCTCTCCATACCCAAATTCTGGAGGTAGACTCTGATAAAGCCCGCTCTGTAGGGACAAGCGTTGTCATTTTGGAGGTTAGAGTTCGGCCCCAGACTATGGAGATACGGGATTGCCGCTGGTTGCAGAATCTCATCTCAATATCCCTCTGTATTGAGATTTCCTCCAATGATGACAAGCCTCATTTTTCCAGTGAGGGAGATGCCAACCAACATCATCACACTGCCTCCACTGAAAGATGTTACTCTATCAGTGCAGCAATCAGCGTAGCATTCTCCACAACTTCTCCACACCTTTGCTTGATCTGGACTCATCGTTGAACATGACGTGTTCAGGTTTCAGTGCATGTGCCAATACGGCTTATAAGCTTTTTGACTCTGGCAGAGATTTGGCAATTAGCATGGGTGCAACCAACATACTCAGCTCTGCTGCTCATCCCACAAATGCATGCTCCTTACAAATGTGGCTCCTTTGAAAAGGTAACAAACAGGCTTTGGGATGATTTAAGATTTATTTCAAAGAAGCATCGTCACAACAAGGTTGCTAGGTCTTTTTTTGAGACTATGCAAAACCTCATTTGAACAGCCTAATCATCAAACAAAGTCAGGTTTAATATCTGTTGCATTCTTTGGAATTATGTCTCTTTATTATTTAAACTTTCTTTAGCAAATTTACATTATTGTTGACATATTTTCAGGTTTTTTCCCCAACGATCGAAGCAAGGCAGATGCAACTTAGCTCGGTTAAGTCCGTGTTAATTTGCCAATCTCATTCACAATATACAATGTGTTATAGCAAGCAGCATAGGAAATGCTGCTTAAAGTTTCAGTAAAACTAACTTTCTGGCATATTTACTGAGGTCCCTGCAAATCCTGTGCAAAAAAAATGTGAAATATGAGTTGATACTGATATCAGCCATTTACTTATCCATGCCATGTAGCAGAATTTAATTTCAGTAGTGGCATAAGGATTTCCTGGGCCACAGATGTTAAGTCAGACTTGGCTTGGTGAAAGGTGTTACAGTCAGACTCCAAAAAACAATCCTGCCCCGATAGCCCTGATGGAGTCATTTTGTCTCACTGTTACCGTCACAGAAAATTCAGGTAAGGGATTTACTAAACATAATAGTGTCTGAAAATGAGTCTGAGGTTCAGAAAAAAGAGTGAAAGAAACATTACGAGACCTCTCCCTGTGTTTACCTTTGCAATTTTGGCCAATTTGTCTAAATTGCTTAGCTGACCTCTTAGAAAAAAGCATATGCTTCATGTCAAAAAGCAGCAAAATATGAGTGATCACCTTCATTTTGTCCATTTTGCTGCTTGGCACAAGACTCTAAATTGTGTATTCTTTCCATGGCGCCACACCACCCGCCCTGCATTTAATTAATTTCCTCTTATTTATATGGCTAAAAGTTTGCAGGAGTTTTTTCTTTAGGTAGCAGAGACTTTCCTGTCTTTGGGTGAACCAGGGCATTGGAACTTTGGTTAATCATCATTTACGGTCGCTTAAATCATCTCGTTTTGTCTGTGTCATTTTTGACACTGCTGAATCTGAGGAGGGTGGAGTGGTTAGACATAAATATAATGCTGAAATGAATTTGTCAGGATCAGATAGTTGGAAGATGGAATTACTCCCATCAGGACCAATTAAGGAGTTACGCTGGTGAACGTTCCTTGTGGCAGGATAATAAGCAAAATGGCTTTTATTTCACATTAGGGAGGGCAAAAATCTTGCCCAATTTCCTTGTTGATTTGGCTTCAAATGGATCACTGCTTAGACGACCTACAGGAGGAAAGTTAAGGCTAAATAGAGGGAAAATGTCCCCACTATCAATGATTCAAGGGAGTTTCTAAAAGCTAGCATTCACTGTGTCAAGTGTTTGAGTTGTAGATCTAATCTTAATGTAATCTACTCATTTGGAAAAGCAATTAGGACACAAATAACCAAGTCACATTTACTTTATTTAGAGATGAGAAGTGAACTGAGTGAACATTTTTCACGTCAGCTTCAGCTTTTAATGCATTCAGCCTAAACCACATTCTTACCTTTCCTGTCATTCTAGCCAAAAGGTAGAACATGTTTTCTTTTTCTCCTTCATTTTCAGCACAGCTCTGCATTTGTTTACCTGAAGGCTCCTGGACATTCCTGCAAGAGAGCCGGTCATCATCTCCATGGTTGTAACCGAATGAGACCTGTTTCCACTGGGGAGGAAGGCTGGACCTGGGACGACATAGGGAGCAGAGGCTAATGGTGGATCCATATGACTTTGAGGACAGAGATAAATGTAGTCATTTGAAGTTCTGGTAAGAGACTTATAATCAGCAGGTTTACACGCAGTTAATAAAATGTTGATTTACTGTGTTGATGCAACTTAAAGTGGACTTCTAAAATGCATATAAACATTAGCCTGACTGAGATCAAACTCGGTAAAAGATGGACCAAAACTGGCATCACATCCTGATTTTAAGCCCGATTTGAGACCAGATTTGCCTCCACTAAGGATCATGAGGGAGTATCACCAAAAGCCAATTTGAATAACCCTTAAGGTTGTGGCATCAACACACTTATTTACTGCTCCAAATCACCAAGTAGACTTCAAATCAGAAATGTGAAACTACATCGTGGTGCCTCTGACGGAATACCACATCAGCCACAGGGAGTGACCGGACCTGGTAACGTTACCATCCAGGCGTCATGCCCTTTCACTGGTCACTAACATAGACACAACTGTTCCTTCATTCCAGCCAGGATTTCATCAGTATTCTTTTCTTGTTTTGTGATTTTTGCTGTAAGGGAGAGACAGCAAGCAAAGGATATCAGTGTTTTTTTCCCTATGAAGTCACTTTAATTCGTGACAGATTCTGTGAAATCTCAGATATGGGGAATCTTCACTATGAGGTCCAATGGTCTGACAGTTGGGTCATCTATTGTGTGCACTCAGAGGATTCTAAGATGAAAAATCATTTGATTTGTCCTTATGTCTGTGGTCTCCCACATGTTAAGAATCTCCCCTCTCTCTGCCCTGTTTTGGACTCTGTCCACAGTCTAATCCTATCAGAATAAAAGTCCGAAAAATAAATAAATTAATTAATAAATAAAATTTAAGTTTTTGTCAATTTGTAAAACCTCAAGTGCTTGTTAAACACAACCCTGCCGTGCAGTCAAGCTCTAAATATCCTTTCTTCAGGACAACCTGGGCTTTATGTATGCAGCAGTAATGTCACTTGATTTTTTAAGGGGTTATGGGACTATAAAGACAAAAGAAAAAAAAAACTAAATGGAAATGAAACCTTAAAGATTTTCATGTGTGACACATAGTAAGCAATAATAACTAAGACTTTTTTCCTATCTGTTGGGGACCAAAAAGTGATGTGGCATATGTGGCATAAAATGTTCAAAATATCCAAATCCAGTTCCTGTATGCAGTGAGACAGAGGGCCACATCACAGTAGTGATGGGACTACCAATACCAAAGAATCTATATGTCAATACTTACAAAGTACTCTTTTGGTACTGATTATGTTAACGCAGTATCGATACCAAATGAGCCAATTGGCCATTGGCTTCAAAAGCAGTTTGAGTCTGCCTATCGAAAACAGTCGGCTGACGTCACACAGGCTTTGTCCAACTCTTTCTACAGTCTGTGTTCACAAGTAACAAATCTCAGCAGCTCCACTCGTGTGTATAGGAACTGTCATCCTTCTCATTCAATAAGGCCTCCAAGTCAATTTCAAAAGAGTAAGAAAATATGATAAAATATACTTTGAGGGCACATGTAAAAATGTATGAGACCAAAATGTAGAAACATTAAAAGATAAGTATTTCTATAAAAATCTTTGATGACATGTATTTCTTAAATTTTCTAATTTGTTCCATCAGAATTGAAGAAATTGGGCATTTTTCATATTGTAGATATTTTAATTCTCTTTGTAATTTTTTGTTTTAATTATTTATTTTCATCTACTTCATTTTGTATCTTCTTGCACAAACATTTTATTCCAACTGAAGTTCAAGTTGAATTTAATTTAGTGGAAGGAAATTCATTTCTGAATGACCTGGATACAGTATTTATTTGCTAGAAATGTGTAGCTTTTAAAAGATCCATAGTCCAGTATTTACTTTCTTCAAAAGTGTCAGTATCGGTAAAACTACACCAAAAACTATTGGTATTATATTGATTTTTTTATGGAACAGCCTGTCATTGGTTGTCACAGACCATGTGACAAAACAATACAGTGGGTAGCATTTGCTGCTAGGGGCAGATAATTGAAAAATTGGATTAAAAGTTTCAGAAAATATGTTCAACATCAGAGTTGCTGGAATGGATTTAAACTTTAAAGATCCTGTAAAGTCACCCGAGTTCCAGGCTAAGTGGAAAAGCATCCAGCATGGCATGGATGCGACATTAGAATGGCACACCAGTGTTACAGTGTCAGTGCTAATTTTGTCATAATAATGTTTTTAAAATAACATGTCATACAATCAGTTGGATAGAGGTGATATAAATTATAAAAATGGTAAATGTAAAAAAAAAGTACGGTAACTGGAGTGACGCTAGAGGACACCAGAGATGGACCGCTGCACATGCTGAAGAATTGTAAAGTCTGACTAGAAAGGAAGCAATTTTTCCAGAGTGCACAGTGGGGTTTAGAACACTGCACAGACAGAGTATGTGGAATTTGAGGGTAGCAGTTGGGGAGATGAGAGATGATAATCTTACTGGTTTGAGTCATGCTCCTCCCAAAATAAACCCATGTATAATCACGCAGCTTAACTCAACCACTTTGCTCTCTTTGCCTGGTTAGTGCTGGGATTGTGCACCATCAGGAAAATAAAATGTAGACAAACACGCACCAAACCCCAGACAAACATGCTTTAAGCTGTCAGAATAGTAGGCAGAGAGAGAGAGAAAGTGCCTTGCATTCACTTGGACCATGATTTAATTACAGAGTCTGACTCTGCTTTACCTGTGTGTCTGTCTGTGTGTCAGTGTGTGACAGGAGGCAGAAACAAGCTCTGCCCCACACGCAAGGGAACATGTGATCGTTGCCCCAGCTGTGCCTCCAGCCCCGTATTATTCCAGTCACCCAACCTGAAATAGCAACTGCTGTGGCAGTTCATTTATTATAGTCAGGCCTCCTGTTTCTGTCTGTGTGTGAGGGTGACACACACGTAGGAGGAGGTGTTTCCTACCCCTTTAAATACAAGTGTCAGGATTCCCTGTTCTATTTTAGGCTGTGCTCTTACCAGCGCTATTCTGTGCCCAGGTTTTGATATTCTTTTTTTAATTTTTTAGCCTATTCTCTCAAACACCACAGTGACCGTGTATTTTACCTTCTTTAAATTATCCATAGCCTTTATTCACAGAGATATGTAGGCTAATTCACTTTTCTCTACAAGATTATTACATACAAGACATTTTGATTCGTTCTGTTTTGTACCAAAGCTCTTTCTCAAAGTAAATGCCCTTTAGAAGGTCTGTTTTGACAGTTTAATAAGCAGAGAAGTCAGCTTTTGAACTTTTCATGATAAGGCTGGGTTTAGCAAACTCTGCTGGCTATGGACAGACCAAGAGTTTTTCTATTGCACTTCATTTTGTCTCAAAATCTCTCCAATGTCAAAACTTTCATTCCAGTACTGAGTCTGTGTGTATAGGTATCAATCATGCTTGCACATTTGGACACTACAATTTTACCCCATTCTTCTTTGCAAAACTGCTCAATCTGTCATGAACTGCCTTTACCAAGTGCAGACACAAATTCTCTATTGGACTAAGGTTAGGGCTTTGGATCAGCCACTCCAGAACATTCACTTTGTCGTCTTTAGACCGTTTCTGTGTAGTTTTTGTTGAATACTTCGGCTCAGTGACCTACTGGAAAATCCTTTATTCTACCACGTTCATTTTACTCTCTACCTTTACAAGCATTTCAGCTGCTGAGAAGCATCCCCACAGTATGATGCTGCCACCACAGTGGCACAATAACATTCTGCTTCGTTTTCTTTTTCAAATAGTTCCATGTTTAAGCAACAACATTTTGAAAACACTCTGTCTACACAAGACCATAAGAAACACTAAAATGCTGTAGTAAAGTGATTTACTGCACAATAAATCTTCTGTATTACATTTTGTGGCGTTCTCTCTGCCATCCTCCCATAAAGCTTTGATGTTTAAAAACGTGGACAACAGTTGTTGCATGCAACATCTAGCTGCACATGAAATAGTCGTAAACCTGAAGACTGCTGCCATACCTTCATTTGGCTAGATGTATATGTAGGAGGTTTATTGGACTGAGTAATTTGGGATTTTGATCCCCAAAGCCATGCAAATCAGTCAAAACCAAGGAAACATCTCTTTTCTGTGAAGTGTAGGGATAATACTAAATGTATTTAGAAATTTTCTGATAACTACTGCATCAAGGTCCGTTAGAGCTTACTGACTTTCCTCCATCCACAACATTTCTCAACTTGTATTTAACTTGCATTTGTAATTTAACCCTTAGAGCTCACATGGCACCGATCCGTGCTGCAGGCACACCCCTTTGTAAATTGCTTGGTAACTTTTGAACCGTACGTTGTAGACACTAACTTGTTATTCCCTGTGAAAGCTCAGTGTTGTGCCTTTCTAAATATCTTCTTTATGTATTTATAGCTGTAACAGAACATTTTCTAGTGGGCCCAGAACTTGACTGACTTCCCATAGTCTCTGAGGACAGTGTTGTTGTATACAACAGGAAGTGACACAGTTTAGAAAAACATTAATAACTTTTGAACCATAAGTCATAGACACTTATTCCTGTTTTCCTCTGAAAGCTGGCTATTTTGCTATTCGTTTGCTATCCTCAATGTCTCTGTAGTCCTTCAGGACACCATTCCAGCAGGCCCAGAACTTCAGTGACTTTTCAGGGTTTTTAAAGATTAAATCCATGGTGTTAGATCCAATAATATGCATCTTTTTGTCCATTTTTAATCAATTTTCTATCATGTACTTTGGCTTTCTTTAGTGGGTAGCGCCATATTTGTTGAGGGCAATGTTTACATGCAATGCATTGTGGGAGGGGCTGTCCTCCAACAGCAAGATTTTGTGTCTCTACTGCTTAAAAGAATGGCGCAAATAAATCTAACTGCAAAAAGTGCATGGACTTTTTTGTATATATATGTAGATATTCTGAAAACCCTCAGTCACAGTGTATTTATTTTTTTACTGTTGTGTCCCCAAGAGATGGGAGAACAAGTCTGTGCAAAGAAAAGGCTTACTTAGTCACTGTCTTTAGAGTCCTATAACTTTTTCAAAATCGAAGTGAAATTACTGTAGTAGATAGATTCTTAAAGCCCAGGTTGTCCTGAAAAAATGCCTAGAGTTTGACTGTGCACCACAGTGTTGATGTTTAGCAAGCCTTTTAAGGTAAAAAAGTCCAGACGAGACATGATGGTGAAAAAAAAAAAGCTGTGAGCTCTAAGGGTTAAACAATCAATGGAAGAAAATGTTCACATGTGGGAAGATAAACTGAGAATTTTTGGTTCCTAACTGGTCAAACAATTCATTGTCTCTCAACACTTAGGCTTATATTTGGGGCTCTGATCGCTGACCTCAGATTGAAGATCCTATTGAAAAGCTAGAAATTCATATTGTTAGTATTTCCAGTTGTATCTGAAGGTTTTAAGCTTTATTTTGACCTTGCTACATCTGTCTGCATGTGTCTTCTAAGTGGAGACAAAGACTGTTACACAACCTTCTCTCTCTCTCTCCCCTCTCTCTCTCTGGGAGTCCCTGCAGGCTCGTGGCTTAAGCGTTCCAGTGATTTGTTTAATGAAGTGCCAAAGTGCAGTGGGTCATGCTTCCTCTCAGCACAGATACACACTGACACACAGGATACGCTCGGGTTCATCTCAGGAAGGCCTGGACTGTGTGGAACAACCACGGGAATAACAACCTGATTCCCAGCAAAAATATTTACAATGCTACAGCGCTGATTCCACAGAAAATGTAATTATCCATATTGATGAAAAGTTTGGCGGCGCGATGCATCATCCTGGTAGCAACAGGTTTGTGTAACATCCGAGGCGAAAAAGAAAATATCCAAATGTACATTTGTTTGCTTTTCTGCCAAGGAGATGTTGATGTTCATGCAGGCGGGCTACACTACACAGGACAGCTTGTAAAAGTTTGTCCCTGTTGATTTGATTTTAACTGGTGTTCTTTTATGACTCCCATATTTTGTGATAAATGAAAGCATCAGAGTGGGGACAGTTTCATGAACTCATTCACGCTACATTTCCAACTCCCAGCCAGTTTTTGATTAGGGCTGTAAATCTCCCTCACCTCTCTCTGTCTACCTCGCTTCCATACGCACAATGTCACACACACAATGTCACACACACAATGTCCCACACATACACCAGCAAATGTTCCTCCAGGTAAAGCTTATACATTTTATTTAGATCCATATAAAAGAGTTGAGTCATAAGGAGTGGGATTCAGACTGAGTTAAATGGATAGCAGGCTCTTTTACCAAGACATTGTTATTTTATATTTAACCTGAATAATAACCACTCATATGAAAGCAACACAAAATAATTAGCCGTTTTAAAGCTGTTAACCCATTTTCTCAAAAAATAATTACATTTTTTGGGGTAATGGTAACAATGTAGATATAGTCATAAACAAAATTATTGGCACCCCTGGAATTTTTCCAGAACATACACCATTTCTCCCAGAAATTGTTGCAATTAGAAATGTTTTTGGTAAACACACGTTTATTTCCTTTATGTGCATTGGAACAACACAAAAAAAGCAGAAGAAAAAAAGCCAAAACTGACATTATTTTACACAAAATTAATAAAGGGCAGAACAAAATTGTTGGCACCCTCAACTTAATATTTGGTTGCACATCCTTGGGAAAAATTAACTGAAACCAAACGCTTCCTATAACCATCAACAAGCTTCTTACACCTCTCAACTGGAATTCTGGACCACTCTTCTTTTGAAAACTGCTCCAGGTCTCTCAGATTTGAAGGGGGCCTTCTTGCAACAGCAGTTTAGAGATCTCTCCATAGGTGTTCATTGGGATTTAGGTCTGGACTCATTGCTGGCAACTTCAGAACTCTTCAGCGCTTTGTCTCCAACAATTTCTTGGTGCTTTTTGAGGTATGTTTCAGGCAGAGGTGTCAAAAGTATTCACATTCATTACTCAGGTAGAAGTATAGATACTAGGATTTAAAAAGACTTTTGTAGAAGTTGAAGTATCAACTCAAGCTTTTTACTCAAGTAAAAGTATAAAAGTACTTAAAGTATAAAAGTAAAAGTAATGTAAAGGGAAAAAAATGCCACTAAGAACAAAAGTTTACACCGCGCCACAGTGCACTACCCCCCCCCCCCCCAAAAAAAAAAAAAACATTTTGTAAAGGCCAGAATGACTGTAATGTTATATCAAAACGTTAATGTTGAAACGTTTGGGATGCACCTGTTTCAGCTGCATTTATGCCCATTGAACACATTTTAGTACAATGCAAATACATTCAAGAACCATATATGTGTACTACCAACCTCTTCGCTGGTGCTTGGTTGGGACATTTTTGCTCGAGTTCTCTTGAGTCTCTGCTACGGACATCTTCGCACTAGGCTACATACCCCTGCTATTTCCTTGCTGGAGTGTGACGTGATTTGTGTCATGTGCAGGTGAGATGGTTCATGTACAAACCAATCGGGTGTCAGAATGGTATGTTTATACTCCTCATCCAGCCACAATCAAATTCACTCTATCCAGATGACGAGATTTATCTGGATAGGTTTTTGGGTTCTTTATATGTGTTTTGTTGAACGATGACAAGCCTGAATGAAAACAAGTTGAAATGAAATAGCAGTAACGAGGCTATTTTTCAAATATAAGGAGTAGAAAGTACAGATAATTGCTTGAAAATGTAAGGAGTAGAAGTAAAAAGTCAGTTGAAAAATAATTACTCCAGTACAGTAAAGACACCCAAAATTTCTACTTAAGTAAGGTAACGAAGTACTTAGTTAATTGACACCTCTGGTTTTGCGTGATTGTCCTGTTGGAACACCCATGACCTCTGATACAGACCCAGCTTTCTGACACTATCAATATATCGATATTTCAGTATCGATACTCCCACCACCAGTGTACGGTGCATACACTGAGTCCACTTGAATCGCACCTGAGGTAGTTCCTCCAAGCAGGCCTGGCCCAAGCACAATTTGTTTGCATTCACACTGAACAATCAGAACGGGATTTTGAGCTCAGTTGTGCTTGGATCTAAGACTGGGCCCATGGTGTTAAAGCACCCTAAACTAGACCTCACACCAAGAAAGAAAAAGAACACATCCATTAATAGAAATCACATACTTGACATATCCTGCTTGACATGAGTATATCATTTGCTGCTGCTGCTGATTGAGAACAATTTCTCAGAAGTTTAGAGCCAATTTCTTCATTTTTGTGAAATAGTAGACACACGTCTTTATCAGATCAATTTATTTGTCAAAAGTTGGAATCCGTGCTTAGAATGATCTTTATAGGATGAAAGGAATATTGCACATGCAAACAAAGCTGCTGCTTCGTGTTGAGTAGTGAGGGACAGAGTGAAATAAATTAAGACACAGCATACAGGAGACATTTGTATTTTGTTAAAATGTACAGGATTACAGCTGTGCTACAATTAACACTGACCACATTATGGTCACAAGCAAAAAGTAGATTTTCACTTCTACTCGATGATTCATTAAAAGTTTCCCAATGTCAGGAAAAGCGACTGTGAAACTTATAATTCACCTAATTATGGTTATGCCTCCATATTACCCCTGCCCTGTTTTCTCCCTCTCTCATTACTCTTACAATAACACATAAATCAGAAAAGTATACACTGTACCCCTGCAACACAATGCACTGGGGGATACCCCTTAACTATCCTAACACGTCTCAAATTCAAATTTCTCCTGACATTCCAGTTCCCCAATCCTCAGCTCGGGTGTCAGAAAATAACAGCAAGGAACTCTGGCCCTGCACTCCCCTGCATTATTCCCGGTTTAAAAGGTAAACAGAGCAAGGAGCAGGTGGTTGTGGGGGATTTTTGCAGAGACTACGATGTAATGTCTGGTGGCAATTAGGTGTAATACAGGATGTCAAAGCCCACAGCCGCTAGCCTCAGATATCTGCTGCCTAATGTTAGCTTTAGAGATTCACTCTGGCATATGGCTTTGACTGCACAGCCCAGGGCCAAATTAGTGAGCGCTATTACCTCCTTTCCCTCTGTGGCAAAGGGCAAAGATGGAGAAAAAAAGGCATAAGGAGGGAAAGTCTTGCACAACGTGAAGAACCTACACTGCCTGTATTAGATGTAGGAAAGCAGGAAACACTGTTTTTGCTACAGAAGGAGAGTTTTCTCTGTCACAGTGCTCAGGGATTATCTTTTGTTGTGAACAAAAACATACCTCAATGCATTGTAGTTATCTCTCCGAGGCGTTATCTTAAGTTAGTGAGGCCTCACAGGACAGCAAGTAGATCTGCAACCAAGGGAGTGGCATTGCTTGTGCAGTAACAGGATCTGTGATATCCT
The DNA here is from genome assembly GCF_018320785.1 of Cheilinus undulatus. NCBI lineage: Eukaryota > Metazoa > Chordata > Actinopteri > Labriformes > Labridae > Cheilinus > Cheilinus undulatus. Next base: position 9,997,719 of record NC_054884.1, on the reverse strand, counting down.
TAGGAAGGTCGCAATAGTCCAAGGAAGTTGAACGCAACACAGATGGAGAAGGGTGGAATACACAATTTCACCGTCCTTGAGAACTGCAGAGGTGGGTAACAAAGTGCTGAGCGGGCAGTAGAGAATAACATGTTGGGATATTGTAAAGAGAAAGCTCAACAAAATAAGAAGAAAAGTGAATTTCTGGTGACAACTCAGCTTTTGATTCCACAGGCTAGTTCAGTGGAATATAAGCTTTAAAGTTGTGCTGCTACAACTTAAAAAAATATTTGTGGGAGACTCCATGGTCAAGAGGAGGAAAGCATCATGCTGTGGGGATGCTTCTCAGCAGCTGGCCCTGGAAGGTTTGTAAAGGTAGAGTGTCAAATAAATGTAGCAAAATAATAGAAAATCCAAGAGGGCATTTCAGTCTGCAAGAGAACTATGGCTTAGGAGAAGATTATTTTCCAGTAAGACAATGAGTCTAAGCATACAGGGAAAGCTTCACAGAAATGGTTTAAAGACAACAAGGTGAATGATCTTGATTTGGTCATGTCAAAGCCCAGACCTCAACCCAGTACAGAATTTGAGGCTGTACTTGAAAAATGTTTAGCTCCAGTTCTGTTGCACTATTTGACTTGACATATTTGCAGGGCCAGCCATAAGGGGGGGCTTTCTCGGGCTCAGTGAAATGGCGTGTCCATGGAGGTCAGCAAAATGATGGTCCATTGTAAAGGAAAGCTGTGGTGAAGTAATGTCTGATGTCATGATGCAAAAAAAAAAAAAAAATGGTGATGAAACTGCGACAACTAAAGTGAAAAAAATAACTAGAATGGCCGTCTGCGGTGGCAGACCCGTGCCTAAGCAGCGCCACCAAGGAACTTACGCTCCCATTGATTACTATGGTGTTCAAAATTTCGAAGTCCCAGAAAAACCGACGGTTGCGCGGATCATCACCAAAATCTAATCGATTCTTCCCTGTCACTATCCCAATATTCCCTGAAAGTTTGGAGAAGACACGACTTTCCGTTCTTGAGTTATCTTGTACAAATACAAACAAACAAACGAACAAATGGACAAACAAACCCCCTGCTGATTTCATCGGCATGGGTAATTAAATAGTTGTGAAATGATGCAACGACTGGCAAAGTGGCAAGACTAGGTAAAAAGTGGCAAAGAAGGGAGACAAAAAGGGGACATCGTGGCAATAAAGGGGTTGAGAGTGGAAATGAAGGGGCAATGCTGGGTTTTAAGAGGCAAAAGAGCAGGGAAAATGGTTAGAAAGTGGAAAAATGACTAAAAATTGATTAAAAGTTGTACTACATGGCAAACATGGTCGTCAAGTGGCAAAAAAGTGGGGAAAATAGGTTTAAGGAAGCAATTAATGGCAATAATTGGTTAAAAGTGGCACAAAATGGGTTGAAATCAAAAAAGCAATTTTCACCAAAAATGAAAGTGGAAAGAACTGGTGAAAATGTTTAAATTTGGTTCAAAATTGTAGCAAAAGGCAAAAATCGGTGACAAGTTGTTGAAAGTGGCAAAAATGGATTTATGCATCCAAAACTGGTTAAAAAGTGTTATTGGTGATAAATGGTAACAAGTAGCAAAAATAGTCAAGTCAAGTCAAAGTTTATTCATATAGCATATTTAAAAAACAACCTTAGTTGAACCGAGTGCTTTACAGGCTTTGACAAAACAAAATATGGGAATAATGGGGTCTCAAGTGACAAAAAAGTGGCAAACTGGGTTTTTAAATGACAAAAGAGTTGGGAAAATGGTTTAAAGGTGGCAAAAGTGGCTACAGTCATAAGACAGTGGCCAACATTGTTGTAAAGTGGCAGGAAAAGTTGTGAAAAGTGGTGAAAATGTGATAAAAGTTGCAAAACTTTTGGCAATGAGTGTCAAAAATGGGCTACAAGTGGCAATAAATGGAAAGAATGGCGTAAGTTCAAAGAGCAACAAGATAGGTTAGAAGTGGCAAGGAAAGGTTTGAATACTGGTGTAAAGTGGCAGAAAAGTGGTGGAAATGGAATAAAAGATGCAAAGAATTTGTGGCAATGAGGGGTGAAGAAAGGGTTTAAAGTGGCAAAGATTGTGGCAAAAAGTGGTAAAAGTTTAGAAAAAAGTAACAAAATGGGTTAAAATTGGTTAAAAGTGACAAAAAAAAGTGTTGAAAATGGTTTAAAAATTTTCAAAAAGCGACAAAATTGGGTTAAAAGAAGCAGAAAGGTTGCAAAAATTATTGGAAAAAGTTGTGAGAGGGGGATAAACATTGCACAATTAAAGCATTCCAACATCAGAAGCCAATCAAAGGTTGGCACACTTTTCAGCTCCAAAATGAGGCAACTGTTAGCCAGGATGCTAGCACCAACGCTCCAACATACATGCAATAAATCACACCTAGATAAATTGAATTTCTATATCAAACACACATTGATAATAACTGGAGAGGGCCCATTCTCTCTGGTTTTTTAGGGGCCCAGCCAAATCTGTGGGCAGGCCTGCATAATATTTGTGTTCTAAAATGTCAGATAGTAGGAAGAGACATTATAATAGAATTCATGTTTGACTCATTGCATCAATAACAACTTTAAACTTTAACAGTATGTACTGAAATATGTCAGTGAACTGAATACGCTTTTTGTTTTCTGATATAAATATTGGTTTGTGAAATGTCAGCCATAATGAAAACACAATTTTTGGATTTTAAAATGTATTTCTCTCAAGAAAGTGAACATCTGACCTCCAAATATAATAAACCCTGAAAGGAGCAGCTCCAGCATGAAGAACTATGTGAGTCATCCTGAACTGAACATGAATACTCACCAAATGTTTCCTGAAGAAGTGAATGGTTTTAAGAAAACTCAGCTATGTGAGCAATGAATCATACATTCTCCTCTACTCCTTCCATCTATTATTTTTGATCTAAAAATATTAAAACCAAAGTTTTCATTAATTTTCCAGGGATCTCGAAGCACTGCCAACAGTCAAACATAGAGGCTTCTGTGACTCAGGGCTTTTGTTACTTTATTAAATACCAGAAATGTACCCTTATCACCTTTTACAAAGACTCTCCAGATATTTAACTTTCCATTTTTATCTTCCACTGAAGGAATTCAGCATTTAATCACAGTTCACCATCCAATGGAGAATATCAGTTTGTACAGAGGGAACCTTTTAGAACATTTGGAGGTAGTTTTTCATATAGAAAAAGGTATTTTCTACATAAGTGACCAAGAACTTTATGGTCACTCTGAGTTCCAGAGATGCTGTGTGGAGATGGGACTGGGTTCCAGAGAGACAACTATCGCTTCAGCCCTCCACTGATCTGAGCGTATGGCAGAGTGGTGAGACAGAAGCCTCTCTTTAGAGTAGAACACATGAGATGGCAGTCTGATCCCGGATAAACACTTCAGCAAAACTATTTCATATCCAGCAGAACAGCTCAACGCTCACGCGTTATTGTGTGAGATCAGCCCAAACACCCATGTGGCACTGGAAGGTTATGGAAAAACCTAACGATGTGGCCCCCAGGCCACCAGTTGATGATCACTGGTTTAGATGTTGCCCGATGTACAGTGGTTACTGTATAATTGTTGTTTTTAATGGTAGACACTTCTGCACCACGCATGAAGTTATCCACCAAGTAAGCCACTTCCCTCCAAAGTCTGCAATTAAGGGTGGTGTACTGATTTTTAGACATGTGACGTTGCCCTAGGTGTTTAAAAAAAGCTGATGATCTTTTAGTGGGAAAAGTGCTTTGCAATGTGTGGGGCATTTATTTTGTGCAGAACTGTCTAAATTTGCATCCACTACATACCAAAAATTTTTACTTTTTGTTCTCGTGTGACTTCTATAAGTGTGTCCACAAAGATGCAGACTCCAATCACGGGCAGAAAAATCCCATCAGTGTGATATACTGTAAATGAAGCAGTTTATCACCCTAGGATGGTGTAAATTTAAACTTCCATGCAGACAATCAATCAATCCCATACCCTGGACCTTCCACTCAGAGCTGAGCATCTGCTCTGATGTGTGCACACCGGCTAATGTTTGCAAGAAAACCAACAACCTGGCCAAGACTCAAGACCGAGCACATTTAAATATAGCTCTCAAGTTAAAGGAGACAAATTGTATATGTTAACCTAAAAATGGATTTAAATTGTATGCTCTTTCCCCCTCAAACTCAAGACAAATTGAGTGAAGGCAGAGCAGAGCAGCTTTTACTGCTTTATTTCTTTAAAACATATAGTGGGCAGCATTAATTCGAGACCACATTATGAAAATGGATGAATAGAAAAGGGGTTCTATGCCCACTTGCCTGTGTCTGTATTACGAGACCAGACAGAGGGTATTTCAAATAAATACAGGATGCCACAGAAATGTACACTTCCCTCTAGAGGACCGGGGGCCAGGACTGGATCCACACACCTAAACACTATATTCATTATGCCCCGGCCTCATAAAGTGATTACATTAGAGCTTGATGATTGGGACAAATTTGCTGCCAGGTAGAACTTTCCAAACAGGAATGGTCAGCCTTAATGGATCGCTCACTCTCGCTTTCTATTTTATCACTCTCAAACACCCAATTTCATTGTCAGTGTTGCTTTTTTACTAAAACACTCACTTTTAAACACTCTCTCTGTCTCCATTAACAAAGCTGCAGCAACGAGCTTGAGCGCTGTGACGTCTGCCCATGTGACACACCGAAGGTCAAATAATGCAGTTTAAAGGAAAAATAGCCCTTTGGATGTGATTATAATGTAAGTTTTTGTTAATCTGTGCTATTTGGTGTGTTCCGACATTAACTCGGTGATGAAGTGTTGTAATTTAGCTTTCTGGTGTAGCTTTCCATCAACTTGCCTCATGTACTTCTGTTTAGGTTCAGTACATCTGGGCAAGAGCAGCTTTCAGCTCTGAATGAGGGGGTTGAGGGAGAGCAGTGAATAAAATCTGCAGTCACTAACGCTGTATCATTTTTATTGCACCTTAGATCCAGATTACTGAGATTGCTTGCAAAAGAGAAAGTTAAGCCCTAAATTACTGGCGATTTAAGTTGGCTTTAATCAGGATGATTCATGCATTGCTTCAGTATTTCTTTTTCTTTAATTACTGTCTAATATGAGATATCTTTGCCCATGCTGTGTCCAAAATCTTCCTAATAAATCAGCATAGTCATTTCAAGATTCAGTCCAAATTTAAGATGAATAGACTGGTTTCTGAGAACTTTCATTATCACTCCAACTAAAATCTTGGTGATTTCTTCATTTAACTTTAGCTGTTCTTAATTCTGGAACTTTATGGCCACCATATGCTCTGAGCTTAATCCTGCACTGAGCATGTGCAGGTTTTTAGCTATTATGTAATATCTTGTGAAATGCTCGAATTGACATTATAGTGTATCTACATTTTTCCCTTTTACCTTTAGCCCTTTTATGATTGGTTCTTCTCTAGGAATGACTAAATCCTCATCTAAACAGTACAAAGTCAAGTCACCCTCTTTTTTTACTTCCAATTTTTTTTGCACACACTGATGCTGCTGATGGTTTCATCCGTCATTATTTTTCAGAATGGTTTGATTTTGTTTGTTTTTTCACATCCGTCCAAGTCATTTAAAAGGAGTAATTGATGATTCAGATCAGCACCTTCTGCTTCTCTCTCACTCGCTCACTCTCCCCTCCTCTCTCTCCTTCCCTCACTCTGTGATTTGTTTGTGCATTATGTGGATATCAACAGGAGGGGAAAGGTACTGATTACCCTTGAGAAGGCTGCAATGAAAAGTGTGTTTGTATCAATCAAAAGTGACTAAATTAATTGGCCAATAGACTGGAATTTATATGGAATAAAATGAGATAAAATACCGGGGGGGCGGCTGCCCCTCCCTCAAAAATGTCCAACTGGTGTTGTCCAGCACTGCGAAAAAATTTAAGTTAATTTAATTTAACAATAGTAAAAATGTTGCTCATAAATGGGGACATTATGGATCAAAAGTACATTAAAATGCAAAGATATTTGTTGTAATTACACCACAATTGTTGCTTGGATAGCTGGGTAATGGGACCCTGTTTTAATAATATTTCTGCGGGCCCTAAATCCCTATCTACGCCCCTGGATATCAACTACAGAATGAACAGATAAGAGCAGACGTTTGTACTCAGCCATGTGACTGAATTAAAAAGTTGCTCTCCAACCCCGCACAGCGCTATTATGCACTAGTGATGGGAATTCCAGCTCTTTTCAGAGATCCGAACCATTTCACTTGGCTCTGCATTAAGAGCTGGCTCTTTCAGCTCCTAAACTCCTAAACCCAAGAAGTCTTCTGAGAGGTATCAAGGACAACTGGAGCAACAGTGTGGCGTGCAAACTGACACACACACACACACACACACACAGACAGACAGACAGAAAAGTTTTGTGGGGATGCTGATTTAATTTTTCATTAGGACTTGGCACCTGCCCACGCTGCTGAAAGTACCGAAAGCTGGTTCAGTGACGAAGACATTCCTGTGCTTGATTGGCCGGCAATCTCGCCTGAACCCCAAAGAGAATTTATGTGGTATTGTCACGAGGAAGAGGAGAGACATGAGACATAACAATCTAGACGAGCTGAAGGCTGCTATCAGAGCAACCTTCATAACACCTCAGCAGTGCCACAGGCTGCTCGCCTCCATGTCATACCGCACTGATGCAGTAATTCATGCAAAAGGAGCTCACACCAAGTACTGGGCTTATTATCAAGGTTTGAATCCAACTTGGTCATGGATCTGAATGAAAAAAAAAATGTAAACATGTTTAACCCTTTAAAGTCTGAAAATACAAATTATAGCCAGAAAATTCTATTTTTTTTGGAACTGAAATGTTTATTTCACTTTCTACTGAAATCCAAAAAAAAAAAAAAAAAAAAAAAAAAAAAATTTTCCATAAAATTTAACATGTACATTTTTTTGTATCTCATTTGATACATTAGGTGTTTTTGGTAACTGATAATCCACTTGAGGGCATTTTTATCATTTCTCAGATTGTATCCAGGATTTTTTTAGTAGTTTATTGATCATATTGATTGAGGTATCATAAAAGTATGTATCAAATATGATACAACAAGCTTTTAAAAGGGTCAGAAGGAGTGAATGTTTTATTTTAACTCTAATGTCCTGCTGTCACTTTTTTTTGTCCCAAAACAGAGAAAACTTTTCCCATGTTATAGAAAAACTCCACACATGCACATGCACACACATTAGCAGCATGCAGCTGTCTGACTAGAATCCATGCCCTCCATAAAGAGCTTGTTGTTCGAAAGTAAGTGATGAAGATGGGTGGGGGTTCTGGCCTGATGCTGGCTGTGACAGCTCCTTTGTTTTTGCCTGACCCATGTCCATCTCTAGAAAGAACGGATAACGAATTTTCAATGAAATTATGAAAGCTGGAAAGTGAGTTTCAGTTTCTGGGATCTTAAACCATTCATGCATTAAAAACACATATATTAGCTTTTCTACAAACTACATGAATTTGTTTTTGAAATTAAAAAAAAAAAAAAAACAGTCACTCTTTATTTTGTCACTTCTGATAAGATGTAGGGAGGGGGTTGTGTTGTCATGACAACCATTCATCTTGCCTCATGGGCACAAAGCTTGAATACGGGGCTAGAGTGAATGCTGTGCAGCTGGGCCTCTGCTGAATGACAGTGCCATCCTGCAGCATAGACATAAGGCCTTCTTTGTCCGCCACAGGTGTCTGCCTGATAAAGATGCAGGGACAGCCATGACCACACATGCATGCATGGTTGTTACACATGTACACAAGCACACATAGTGTTAAAATATCCTGCTGGAAGAACCCCTGTTAAAATGATAAATGGACTGTTGCTGGTAAATACCGTGCCTATAAAAAAGTATTCACCCCCTTAGATGTTCAACCCTTTTATAGATTTTATAAACAGAAAAATAGAAAAAAATATACTAACCAAGATTTATTTTTAGCATCAGTACAAGGGTAAAACATCCAAGGTGTTGAATTATTTTTATGGCAGAAATTGATTTGACCACTTTATCGCTGTCATTGCAAGCCCCTTAACAGAGCCAAAAATCTGTCTGTGGTGTCAGAAAAAAAAAAAAAATCAAAAATGTTTAGTGATTTCTGTCCCTGTTTTTTCTGGTCGTTGTATTGAGGGTTGTTTTGTTTTTCTCAAGACCGGACCCAGACCTGTCGCCACCCGCTGCCTTGAATGGCTTCTTTCATAATCCGAGTGAGCTGACCGAGGAAGCTGCTCCTCCTCCACTGATGCACCCTGATTTTCATCACACACCCTGCATGCAGTTTAAGCTAAAACATCTCTCCTCTTCACTTCTTAGCCTTAATATCTCACATCATACTGCTGAAATTTGCACTCAAGTTTGCAGACATCGACACACATCCTAAGACGTTTCACCCTCCCCTCCGTTTGTCCACCACAGGTTAGGAGCCACATTTACAGTTCCTGGTTGGCAGCCAGGACTGAAAAGGGTGTAGCATCCCTCTCCTCGGACAGGTTTGGATTTCAAACGGATGCCAACTCTGCCCTGGTGCGAGGTGGGACCGCAGTCGGACCACCAGGGCCCCAGCTAAAAGCCTCCCCTGTTTACCGAAGGAGGTCGGCGTGTGTGCGTACTGTGGGTGGTGCCGCCGCTACTTGAGTTTATATTTAATTTGGTTTTGATACAGAATGCTATTTTGATCAGAAATGACGATGAGGATTGCGATTTACCATGACACCCCGGGTGACACACAAATCCTGAGCGTCGGCGGCTCGTGGTGGGAAATGAAATGAAAAAACACAAGATGAGTTTTTGTTTCCTGATGATTCGTCATGGGAGAGGAAAAGGGGCTGCAGGGGGCTGCTGCTCCTAGGTGGCCTGCGGATGGAAGCTGAGTGGTCAGTTGATTTGTTGTCCTAAAAGTTTGTTGAAGTTTGCTGAAGGTGGAGGCTAAATTATTCTAATTTTTCATTGGGAAACACCAGTAATTGGCACAGCCTCGCTGCCAAATACGACCAAGGTTTCTTCAGATGCAAAGTCGGTGTAAATATGTCATCTTTGGAGTCCATAATTATGCTAAGTGTAAATCTCTGAAACCGCACTGTGTCTGGTGGCAGCAGTTAAACCCAGGAGTGAACCGGTGATGCACCGAGGAGACACCTCAACTAAAAAGACCACATTCACCCAGGTAGCTTTGCTGTTCCACTTTCAAACATACATGTCATCTCCTGTCTTCTTCTGCCCACACCTATCCATCAACCTGTGAACAGGGCTTTAGCTGTTTAAGATTACAACCCTGCTGTTAGTAGGGAAGTCTAGTATGAACAGCAGAAGCTGTACCTATACATCTCTGCCTTCTCACCAGGCCAGGAAGAGTCACAGACCATTTAACTTGGGTATTAATGACCAACAAGAGCGCGCTGCCTCTTAAACTAGAGTATATGGACCCACAAGAGCCCAGGGCAAGGTGCCAAGGCAAAGAGAAATGAGGTGTGGGAAGGCGAGGGAGAGAAAAACAAAGACTTGAAAACAGAGCAGAGCTGATATAGATTGAATGATTTAAAAAGGCGTGTGCTGGACAGTTTCATAAGCTAGGACATAAACAAATGTCAAAGGTTCACTTAGCAGTGTTCTGGGGCCACATGGACACATTAGGCACAATAAAGGTACCATAAAAGCAGCCAAACCTTCAAAGCCACAGAGCAAAGACACACTCAAGATATGCAGTCCTGGATGTTTTCTGCATTCTGACCTGTGTCACAATTAAAAGTGTAAAAAAAAAAAAATAATAATAATAATAAAAGTTTCTACTGAGACTAGAACATTGTAAGACTGAGCTGATGAAGGTAAAAAACGTGTTCACATAAAAATCAGCGACAGCTACTTCAGCTTTTTTTCCTGAGTCATCTGAACACAGTTTTAGTTTTGGGTAAACAGTACTCAATCATCTCAAGTATTTTTTGTCACTGCATTCAAATTGTTTGGCAATCATCCTTTTATCTGCATAGTTTTCCCAGAATGCCTTTGGGCATTTAACACTTTTGCAACCTGAGTGAAGTTACTGTCTCAGTTAGATAAGTCCTGTCTGTGCTGACCAGTTTAATCCTTATAAGGAAGATGTTGAACTCTGAGGAAGAGCATCTTCTGGATCAAATTCACTTTTCAGTCTTTCACTGTAAGACTGAACAGTCAAAGGTTGTTAGAAAAAACTAATTGTGTTAACTCGAATAAAAAGCAGCTATTTAAGCTCTATTGTTCTGAGTTATTAGAACACGTTTTGAATTTCAAATAAACAGTAATCACTTCAGGTATTTTATTGTCATTGCACTCAAATTATTTGATTTCATCCTTTAATCTGCATAGTTTTCCCTTAAAACACATTTGCACCATGACTGAAGTTACTGACTCGGTTAGATAATTCCCACTTAGATTGGTCTACCTTGGGTGACATTATCGTTTATGAGAGCTGTAGGGTTGTATTATAGAATGTAGGTTTTCTTTTAAATTAAACATTGATAATTGTAGTGATGGGAGTTACAGTTCTTCTCAGAGATCAGGATCATTTGACTCAGCTCAGCAAAGAGCCAGCTCTTTGAACGGACTTGTTCATGAATGACCCATCTTACCTTATACAATCTGTGCAACACACTCTAGTACAGTCGGTGGCAGTAAGCACTTCTAATCATTGAAAAACCTGCCATAAAACCAAATAAAGAACAAGAAGACAATCATTCAAGGTTTAAGTGTGTAAAGAAATTTGGGAAAACTGCAGTGGTGGAGACCATGTAGCTTTATAAATGTTGTTTTGAGTTGGATTTAAGCAGAATTGTTGAAGTGCTGGTAAGTTTTGCAGTGTAGTTTCACTTAAAGAAACCAGTTACCCCAAAATAAATGTACAAGTAAATCTGAGTCGATAAAACTTAACAACTTAGCAACAAGTTGTTTATCAATATTACTTAAAATTGCCTACCAGTATAAAATGGATATTACTCGTACTCTTCACTTAGTCATTGGTAAATCTTACTTAATTCTGCAGGAGGAAAATGCAAATTTTGAGTTACTTTATCTCAAGTGCAAGTGCACAACCAAAAAATATATTGTCAGTGCAACACACAATAGCTATGTTACTTTACTGAGGTAAATAAGTTATTTTCTTTCTTTATTTATTTTATTTACAATATATATATATTAATTTTTCTTTCTTATTTTATTTTTTTTCTTATTTGTACATACTTTTTTTTTTACCATTAGGCAAAAGGTTTCTGTGTTGTCATAAGGTTTAAAAGTGGGGTTTTACAGTGCAGATACTCTATACTAATATTAGTGCAGTTTCTTTGACCTTCAAAATACCAGTTTAAAACTTTTTTTGCAGCTCTGCACATCATGCAATCCTTCAAGTGTCTTCTTAGAGTGATTTACAGAAAAAAAAATCCCATAACCCTTATTTTCTAAATGTTTTTGTAATCAAAGTGAGAATGACGTAAACGTGATCACTCCCTTCAATACAAAAAAATCATACAGACTTTGCAATATAAGTCAAAATAATCCCATTAAGATATTTTTCTACACATTTTCCTAGTGTAATCTATCAAATATCATGTAAGTTATAATATAGAATGATTTTTTTGTGTGTGTTTATTAAAAAATACACACGTAGATCCTTAAAAAAATAATTACATGTTAAATCACATGGTTAGGGGAAAAAATACAATAAGATTATTATCCCAAATCATTCAGCACTAAGCATTCTTTTTGTGCCTTTTACTCACCTCTCCTCTTATGGCCTTTAATCTCTGAACCACAGTATTATTTTGATAAATAAACATATTCCTGAGCACCAGGCAGATTAAAAAATGATTTGAAAATAAAGTCAGTTAACTTAATAATACATGTAAGGTTGCAATAATTGGACTTAAATCACAGATTTTTATACTACAGAGAGGTTGGAAGTTGAAATCAGGATAATCAAAGTTATTGTGTAAAAATGTGAGAGTCTAATACTCTCAGCTTCTACATTATCACTGGCACTTTTTGTTGATCAGTGAGTGATCATGTGTGAGTTTTGCTCTCTCATCTTTCAGACCCCTCTTGATGTCCAGCTGAGGGGTCAGGATCAGAGAGAGATGAAGGCACAGTTTAATCAGCAGCTCACTGCTGGAGCGCCTGACTTTTGACCTCCGACCTCGTCCACATGACCCCGCCCTGCAGCAGTAGCACTACTCATAGTGGATTCAAAGGGCCACTAGATGGATCACCAGGGAGATCATGAAGACCTGAGGGGTCGACAGAAACACCAGGACACACGTGATGGCTCCCTGCTGGGCTGAGCTCATCCCCTCAGGTGCAGCACAGCCCTGAATCGAGATGTCCATCAACGGTAAATTCTGAGGAGTGTTCACATTACAGGCTATATACCAAGAGAGATATTCATTAAGAGTGCATTTTGATCTGTTCATAGCACCAAAAATTGCATATCATTAGCTTCTGCTACCTGCTGTATCCATTTCAAGAAACAAAGAGCTAATGTGTTGACCTCTTTGCAGTTTTCTATCATTGAATGACTTTATGCAAAAAGAAGCTGTCTGACCCTAGACAGAGCAGGGAGCTTCACTCATGCTGAAAGAACACAGTACTGTCTGCATAAAAACAGTGCCGATATAAAGTATTTATCTCCTTGGATGTTTTAGCATATTATTGATTTTATAAATCAATCATGGTCAATATAATTTGCCTTTTTTGATTCGAAAAAAATCAAAACGGCATCTTTAATGTCAAAGTGAAAACTGACTCCAACAAAGTAATATTAAGTCAGTATTTAGTAGATCCACCATCACAGGACCGAGTCTATGTGGATAGGTCTCAATCAGGCTTGCACATCTGGACACTGCAATTTTACTCCATTCTTCTTAGCAAAATTGCCCAAGCTCTGTCAGGTTGCACGGGGGTCAGGCATGTACAGCTTCTTTTAAGTCCAGCCACAAATTCTCTAATTGGATTAAGGTCTGGGCTTTGACTCAGCCACTCCAGAACATTCACCTCGATGTCTTTAAACCATTTCTGTGTAGCTTTTGCTGTATGATTCAGGTTATTGTCTTGCTGGTAAAAAAAAAAAAAAAAAAAAAAAAAAAAAAGCAGCAGTGCTCTTGCAGACTGAAGAAGACTGCCCTCCACGATTTTCTTATATTTTGCCACATTAATTTTACCCTCTACCTTTACAAACCTTCCAGGGCTTTGGTAACATCAGACCAAAGAGCTTTTTCCACTCTAGTTGATGTTTATTTTTTGTTTGTTTGTTTGTTTTTGTTTTGTTTTGTTTTTTGGTGTTGGATTTGGCTAAAATCTGGGGGATGATCAGTGCCTTAGAATTTTTTGTTTCTATCCCCTGACTTATACTTTTCAATGACCTTTTCTCTGAGTTGCTTGGAGTGTTCTTTTGTCTTCATGGTGTAATGGTAGCCAGGGATACTGACTAACAATAAAGACACAGGTGTCTTGATATTAGAATTACTTGAGACACATTCACAGCATGTAAATACAAATAAATGAACTGGTTGTACAAAACTCATCTACAGTCCTCCTTTTGAGACTTTGAGTCTTTAAGCCATACAGAATCACTTTGTTGGACAAGAATGTTTGTGAATTATACAAAAAGCAGAAACTGTAGAGCAGTGGTTCTCAACTGGTGGGATGGGACCCAAAAGTGGGTCACAACGCCTTTTTCAGTGGGTCGCGGATAATTTCCCCCTGGAAGAAAATGTGCCAAATACTCTATGAAACTGCATGTGTTCCATTGTTTTGTTACACCTTTTGCACTCTTAGGCCCACGCTCTACTATTTCTTATTAAATACATCTGACTGACCCAAAAAAAATCTCCAAAATTTGCGTCGCTGTTCTCCTTGACAAGATGGTGGGTCCCATGACTCAACCAGACCTGGGAATAGAAGCCAGTTGTTAAAAGCCGTATACAGCTGCTAGTATCAGCACCTGACCCAGCCCATGTAACACTTAAAACATGCATACACACATCTATTTAGGCAGCAGCCCACACACAGGAGCTAAACGTGCTCCAGCATGTACTCAATCACAGCTTCCTGTTTTGCCTCCGAGCTGGAGCTGATTCCCATCAGGTGTGATGTCACTGATGAGGTCACTGCTTAGGTCACCAGCAGCACTCTGATGCTCCCTGGAGAGAAGCTGCTAATTATAGAATCATGGATCAACACGCACTTACAGCTACACACACATACAGATGCACACCTCATCTGTTAGCAGCTCCAGCTGGTTCCTGGGTCATCTTTCAGAGGGCTCCATCAGCTGAGAAGCCTGAGAGTACTTCACACCATGTCAGTGGTGTAACCAACACAAACAAAAGACTAAGACTAGCAGGACTGCTGTTGACCATGCACTCCGGATGTATCACAGTATGTTTAAAAAATTGAACATTTTTTATCCATTTTGAATCGTAGGGTTAAGTTCTGATGTCGCAGTAGCTCTGTGTGGTCGAGACTGACCTCAGGGAGCCATGTTTAAAAATGACCTCTGCATGTAATCAGGCAGCGATCTCTTCTAATGGACTTTACATTAAACTACACTACACTGCATCCTAATTGCACTCAGGAGGCTAAAGACCATTAATTGTGTATTTCTGTACATACATGCATGTGTGTGCACGGGTATGACATCATGGTTAATCACAGATTAGACTCTCAATGAGCGTAAAACATCATGGAAGCATAGCATGTTCACTTGCACACAAAGAGTGGATTGTGATGAGGAAAATCACTTTGTTTGCCCAGTGTTTACTTCCTTTACACAAACACAGACACACAAATCCATGAACATATGCACTTTCCATGATCTTTATAAACTACAGATATCTGATCATGTCTTATGC